>NW_015159726.1:765405-817416 GCF_001447785.1 Gekko japonicus | reverse complement strand
TCTCTTCCGAGTCTTCCTTTCCATCGTCTATGCTTGAAAATCCCTTCCCACTGAAGAAGTATGTGATACCACCCCTTTGTCTTCAAGTACTTCCTCCACACTGATCCTTCCCCACAGAGTCCTCATATTGCTAATACTCAAACCCAACTGCAAACAAATTGTAAGCATGCTGATTTACCTACATTCAACTCTTCCTCCTCTCTCCATTTTCCCAATGGTCTGTTTTAGGTTACAGACTCCTTAGGGGGCAGGAACCTGTCTATTTTTGCCTATGCAAAACTGTAAAGTGCCATGTATACTGATGGTGCTCAACTTTTTTTTTTTTTAAAGGGCATTTTGGATCTTATCAGCCCACAAGTTAACCTTTGCAAAAACTAAAAGCAGCCAGGATCATACTGAAGAACTTTCCAACAAGGTAAAAATGTCTTCTCTCGTGCAGCAATATCTTTTAGAGATTCAAATGCTGTACACAATTCTATTGTGTTTGGGTGCTCCTACTGTGTACAGTGGCCTTCTATCTTCTTTGGTCCATTTGTAGTAGTTATTGAGAAGGTGTGGATTTCTGCAGCTGGCTCATACAGTGCAGCTTATTGGTTAACTATGCACTAATAATAATGGAATATATTACAGTATCCAACAGCTACAAATCCACTAATAGCAAACCTCTAACAAAACCCAATATGATTGCAACTTGCATCTAGCAAATATTTAAACGCCTGTGTACAAAAGAAGTCAACTCCATCCAGAACATTTACATATATCTACCATCTGAAACAGAAATACATTTTATTTGCCTGTTAATGAACCTAACTTGGAAGTTATTTACAAGAACCAGCCCGATGCCCAAAGATGGATGGGGGTGGATATGTATCAACATGTATTCAGTATCAACAAGACTTACTTCCAAATCACTATCTTTAGGACTGCAACAGTAGGCCAGTTAGAAAGATTTCTTCTACAAATTTTGCCTTCACATTGTTGCGATATGTTGTTTTAAGTTACCCTCTTCAACCAAAACAGTCATTTTTAAAAAATGATAACAAAAACTTGGATTTCTATAAGTAACAAAATTGGGAATTTATAAGACAAATGCAAAATGTATCCAGCTTTCCTTCCCTTTGGTCCCAGCTGTGATGTGTTGCTATGCTGATGTAACATTGGTACACAAGAGCAGCAATGATGCCTGTTAAAAATAGCTGTAAGTGGAAACATTCTTGATTTGAAAAGCTTCACTGTCACAAGTTTACAAAGCTCTAAAGATCATGAATCAGAAATACACAAATCAAAACAGTGCTCCAATTTCAGCTGCTGTTCCTCATGAGAGTGTTTTTTAATAGAAGACTACATCTGAAATTATGAATTTCTGACTCATAAAAGCTTATGCTGAATTTTTTTTGTTAGTTTTTAAAGGCACTATAGGATTCCTCTTTAATTTTGTTATGATTGACTGACGCAGCTAACCCCTTTTGGATTAAAGAAAAGCAGCAACACTTTATGGGCAAGATTTTTAACAGCTCTGGTAATTTTGCTGAATTCATAACCAGATTTAGACTTTGGTTCCAAAAATATGTTTGGCCACACAAATTTAATAATTTTATTCATATTGTACAATATCTCAAAATTAAATCACAAATAAGTGTTTCTGACACTGCAGCAATAGCTAAGACCCTGGAAACCTAGAAATGCCTCAGGAAAATCCATCACCAACTACACCTTACATTCCTAAATTCCATACAAACTTTCTTATCATACTTAGAGGTGCAAATTACATGATCTTTCCCTGACTAGGACAACAACCTTGTGACTGCAGGTCTGAATGAAAAACGCAGAACAGTTAGAGCAACACCTATCTGACAGGTCCAGTTGTGGCAGAGCAATACGCTGTGCAGTTTTCAGCACCAAGTAAAGGAGGAGAAGGAGGAGAGGAGGAGATTGGATTTATACCCCGCCCTTCACTTGGAGTCTCAGAGCGGCGGCGTCGTACAAACTCCTTTCCCTTCCCCTCCCCACAACAGACACCCTGTGAGGTGGGTGGGGCTGAGAGAACTCTGACACAAACTGCTCTTTTTCAAGGACAGCTGTGCCAGAGCTTGTGACTGACCCAAGGTCACATCAGCAGGTGCAAGTGGAGGAGTGGGGAATCAAACCCGGTTCTCCCAGATTAGAGTCCGCACACTTAACCACTACACCAAACTGGCTCTCCAGCCTTATCTTACTCACCTTATCTTAGTCACTATAAAAGAAAGTTTAAAATATCACCAGATTCTTACAATTAAGTCCTTCTGTGTATGATCCTATAAACACGCACTACTGGGACCTGGGGCATCCCATGCTCTCTTCCTCAAATTCTCAAGGCTTGCACATTCCCTCCTCATCTCCATGGAACTTCACCCCACCATGGAAATCCCTACCATACAGATGCTGCCTTACCTTATCAAAGCTGGCGTCCCTATTCTCCCTACCAGGTGGTATCTTCCTACAGAGGAGCCTATACTTCTTCTCCCATCAACCATCCCCCCCCCCATCACTTGTTCTATCATCAAGGCCTTCCCATCTGCCAATATTCCTGACACGACACTGTCTATGATTCTTTCCTTCAACCCTCCCCCCCTTTCTTATTTCACGCACAGCGTGAGAGGAGCCGTACAGGCTGGCAGACCAGGGCGGGGTTCAAACACCCGGCTCAGCAAGGAAGCCGACTCGGCCAGGTCAAGGGTCTCTCCGCCTAGCCCACCTCACAGGACTGCTGTGTAAGTGAAGCGAACGGAGAGAGGGCTGGGACCACCCACGGCGCTCTTCAGGTTCTTCGACGGGCAACATAAAAATGCCGACAGGCTCGTTCAAAGTCCAACGTGCTGCACGACTCCCCCAAGCCTCACGGCTTCCCCTTTCCCCGTCGAGTGAATGCAGGGCCTGCTGTTCACCTGGAGGCAGCGACAGGCCGAGCCCCCACCGCCTCGCGGGGGGGCCTAGTCTCTCCCCCCTCTACTATTTCGCTCCCCCTCCAGGCCCTAAGTGCTCCCTAGGAGCCAGCCGGGAAGGTTCCGTGAGGGAAAGCGAAAGGCGCCAAACCGGCAAGACCGGGCGGGCGGGCAGCGCAGCAGGCCTCGGCGGAGCTTCCTTCCCTCCTCCCTCCCTCGCCCCCGCCGCCGCGCTCACCAGATCTGGAACTTGAGCAGCGGCCCCGTGGCGTAGGCCATGCGCAGCTTCTTGGCCGGCGGCAGCCCACCCGGCTGGGCCGAGGCCCAGTCCAGCCCCACCGACAGCAGCAGCAGCAAGGCCAGCGCCCGCTTCATCTTGTCCTGCCTGGGCCCCACCTCCTCCCCCTCCCAGCCAACGGCGCCGGGAAAGAGCCTCAGGAGCCGGTCGCGAAAGTGGGTCCTTCTCCTGACGGCACAGCGGGCGAGATCACGCGAGGAGCTGCTGCTGCCGCCGCCGTGCGCCTGCGCGAGGCTTCGCCTATTCCCGCGACAGGCGGCAAACACGCCCCCAACCGCCTCTGGAGGGCAGAGCCGAGCGGCGCTGAGCGGCTTCCTTAGCGCGACCTGCGGGCGGGTGGCGGCGCAGTCCATAAGACATCGCCTCTAACGTACACGTCGTTGGACCTCACGTTGCCTGGTCAGGTCTTGGTTGATGGGAAGGGGGAAATTTGCAGTACACGGGTATAGGGATAGGTATCTATACGTCTCCTTAAACGCATGTAATTACTTCGCTTACACTCCTCCTTTATCCTCTCCATTTTATCCCCATAAGGGGTCACGGTAGGGATGCCAGCCTCCAGGTGGGTCCTGGGGAGCCCCTGGAGTTACAGCTCATCTCCAGACGACAGAGATCAGTTCCCTTGGAGGAAACGGATGCTTTGGAGGATGGACTCTTTGGCATTGTACCCCACTGAGGTCCCTGTCCTCCCCAGGCTCCGTCCCCAAATCTCCAGGAGTTTCCTAATCAGGATCTGGCAACCTTATCCACAATCCCCTGCCGGTGGGCAGGAGGACCTGGCAACCCTGGCCTCAGGGAACTTCCGTGGCACAGGATCTGGCAACCCTTCCCCTCCCAGCCCCTTGGCTTGCCAACTCCAAGTAGGGAAATTAATGGAGCCTGGGGAGGGGAAGGAGCTCAGCAGGGATGTGATGCCATAGCGCCCACCTTCTGAAGCTGCCGTTTTCTTCAGGGGAACAGATCTTTATAATCTGGAGATCATTTGTCATTCCAGGAAAATATCAGGTCCCACTTGGAGATTGACAAACCTACTCTCTGGGGTTAACAAGACAATATATAGCATCTAAAACATGATGTTCCTCTGAGCATACAAATGATACCTTAAACACAGCAGAAGTAACTATTCACAGTGTCATTGTACTTTGTGCTGGGATTTATGTCGGCAGATGACCAGCTGTTCATAAGAAACAACAAAAACTGGATTTTGCTGGCCAAGTAACTGTCTCTCAAGGACAAAAACTGCTGGAGCGAGAGAAAATGTAACTTTTTAGGGAATCCCACAAGCCAATTTTATGAACCCTTGCAATTTCAAGCAGTCTTATGCAAACTTAATCAAATCAAACCTATGGGGGGAAAAACCATACAGGCTACATAGCATACTTGATTGACATTAAGTCACAACATAGGATGCAAACAGTGACAAGCAAATCTCTGTGCCCATGCAATTTTGTGAGCTTTTAAAAAATGTCTTATCAGTTGAGCACTCCCCTGTGTCATTCTAGAACAGGAACATGCATCTAAACCTTTTTAAAAGCCTCTTTCCCACAGCACACACTGTCCTTATCTTGCAAGCCATTCACTTTCAATGTCATCTTGGCTTTTTTTTAAAAAGGTGAATGGTACTTTTATATGCTGCCAGTATTATTTTCTGTTTTATTGTGTTTTTGTGGTTTTATTTCATTTAACATGCCTTTGGAGTATATTGCAGAAAGGCAGCCTATATATCAATCGAATATGAAAATAAAATCCAGTCCATTACACATGGACCGGTAGTTGTGCAACTGAATTGACAGCTAAGAGAAGGATATAAGGCTATCACAAGAGGGTTTTAAGTCTATGTGAGTACATTTAGTGGAAAAGCAACATGTACATTTCCTAAATAAATACATAAATAGGGTAAAAATGCAGACAGAACAAAACATTCACTGACCCAGGGGAAAACCACACTGCATTGAAATATTCCTTATCCTCTCATGCCCTCCAATGTGATTATAGGGATGTGTATGACCTGGGAGCTTCTCTCTTGGTTCTTCTACAGGGGCTCCAGACCTCAAATTGGCAAGGAACAGCTTATTCACTTTAGCAGGACTCAAGGCACTCTGCTCTTTAAAGGTTCACCTCTTCAGTCTCTGGTTCGGCTCTGGGGTAGGGGAGGGAAGCACCCATTAACGACGCTGCTCCACACTTCAGCTTTTAGAAAGCCTGACAAAATGTAATAAAGATCATTAAAAGAAAAATAACAAATCACTGTATGGCGACAGTGAGAAAACAAACATACCAGCATACCAACAGTTCACAAAGTTTTGTGCTCTCAGACCCACATGATCTGGAAGGTGAGTGGGTACCATTCTAAAGAAAGGCGCCTGATATTAAACAACCTGCCAGCCAATCAAGTCCAAATAACTAATTATTATTTGGAGGTGTAGAGCGCTTAAAGAAAAAACACCAAGGGCTTCAACTGGAACAGTTCACAGATGTTAAATTAGCACTCTTTCACAGGGGTCAAGCGGGAACAACTTACAGTCTCTATTGCAAGTTAATCATCTAGAAGGCAAAGAAAAATACCACATATTGCTTCCGTACAGGATGTCAGCCTGCAGGTGGGACTTGGGGCCACCCAGGCAGCTAACTATTAAAACATATAATGACTGTCATACTATTGTACTGATGCAATAGGTCTTGTGTTAATGTCCATGGTCCATGGTCTTGTGTTAATGTAGAAAAATATTCGGGATGTTTCTCAGCTTCAACAGTTGCTGCACTCTAGAGCGGATCACAAGGAGGGTTATGAGGGGGAATGAGAAGGGTGACACTAAACACTATCCCCTATAAATGTATCAGCCTTCACGGCCACAGAAATTTATTGTTGGAGCCAAAAATCCACAAAGGCATACTCAGAGACATGCCAGATGTCATAGCCTACATACCATAGTTCTCACAACACATCAGCAAGGCCAGGGGCAATGCTGAACCCTCTCCCACCCTCATGATCAGCAACATGTTACAGACGTCTCCCCAATACCCATATTTCTGTAAAAAAGCCTCTGTGGTGTAATGGTTAGTGTTAGACTAGAATCTGGAGGACCTGGGTTCGAATTCCCACTCTGCTGGGTGACCTTGAGTCAGTCACACAGTCTCAGCCTAACCTACCTCATAGGGTAGTCTTAAGGATAAAACAGAGAAGGGGAGAATGTTGTAAGCTGCTCTGGGAGCCCATTGGGAAGGAAGGTGGGTGAGGTAAACACATAAATACAAGTTGGAATGAGGACAGAGAAAGAAGAGTGAGGGGGGCTTGAACCCTGGACCTGCATCAGCAATACCAGCAGTCCATCACAGGATGCTGAGGCATTGGCACCCATGCAAGTGCTGCAGCACCAAACACTTTTTGCAAGCACCATTGGAGTGGGCTGCAAAATGTATCAATTCCTGTTTAAACACTTGTGGACTCCCATTGCTTTAAAATGAAGACTGCATGACTGTTCCACTAGAGGGCACCTAATGACTTCATCTTTTCCTTTCTTGATTGCTTCACCTCTGAAAATCTGGCATCAAACAAAGCAAGTACCATGTGGCATTACAGCCCAGGGTCATCTCAGCTAATTAGGCCTGTTCATAAGGGAGGGGAGGAGAACCAGTTCACACCAGCTGCCTCTCTTATGCTTACAGTGCACACCAGCGGGCAGAATACTGAGCCAGAAGAATTTGGACAGTTTTTATCTGTAAGTTTTATTGTTGGCTTGATGCTCCTTGCCATTTTAATTTCAATTGGGATAGCAGCAGAGTATATCAGGAACAACAATGTCCTATTCTGCTTTCTGCCTTCAAAAATAAAATTACGCTTCTAGCTCCCCCACCCAAGTCTCTCTGTCTTTCTCTCTCACACACACAAAATAAAATCAGTTTGGTAAAACAGCTCATCCTTTCCATTATCCAGTGACACCAGGTATTGATTCACTCCTGGATTTTATTAAAATCCAGGACTGAATCAATACACGGTGTCTTTTATAGCGGCATTAGATTTCTGTCTACAGGTTCATAAAATTACAACTGTTACAATTAAAACCTTCAGAAAGCCCCAGGTACATATAAAATTAATGTTCTTCATTTATTTTACTAATTATACAACTCTCACCCATTCCCTATTGCAGTGAGAGCAGAGCACAAAACTGTCCATTGTTTTAAAGCAAATGCGGCATAATACAAAAGCAAGGCAGTAAAAGTGATTCGACGTCATGTACACCAAGGGTTCCCAATGTTTTTCAGCCTGTGGGCAACAGCAGTTGTTCCTAAAGTGGGTGGTACCCCCGGTGGGGGGTTACCTAAGGGAGCACTGAGAGGCAAGGGGTTGGGGTACGGGAGGAACTAGAGATGGGTCCCTTCGACTGTGTTATTTACAATGGACTAGGCTACTGCACCATGCTTGCAAATGACACTGCGAATTTCTTCCTCTGCATATTGCTGAAATCTGGTGGAAACTATCAGAATTCTTAGTGAATATTCCACTAGAGCTCTAGTCAGACCAGAATATTGTATTTTGAGAAACTTGTCGGCACGTGTTTTTGTCTGTCATTTTTCAAGTTTTTGCTGGTAAGCTATTGAAATAATAGTATTGAACGTGGTATTTTATTTTCCTGTATTCTCAGTTACTGTACCTGTTGATTGTGAAATGCGCTGCCTCTGTTATTTTTGTTACAGCCCTCCCAATATTAACATTCTTAGGTTACATAAGGGTTTAAAACTTCTCAGTAACTGTTTTCAAAAAGGAAAAAAATTATTTTAAGAAAAAAATTAAGGTGTAGGAGGAAAAATTTTGGTAACTGAGAAAAAAGAATTATTTTAAGAAAAAAATTAAGGTGTAGGAGGAAAAATTTTGGTAACTGAGGCGTATAAATAATATTTGGTAATGTAGGGTATAAATAAGTTTAAAATTCAGTAATGATAAGAAAAAATATGGTAAATAAATATAAATATTGAGGATAAATGTGGGTATATTTCATCAAAAATAATTTTTAAGGCAAACTTTAAAAAAGAAAATATATTCACTTTCTTTAGAATTGCAGTGATAAAATGGAAGGGTAAAAAGTGTTAAAAGGAGGCAGTACATTAAAATCATCTTCTTTATTCCTGTTTCATACTGAATTTGTTGGCTATCAAAAGGCAACTATGTGAGATGCACTTATGACCTTTGACACTGTTTTGACATGAATGCTTTGTTCAGTGATGCATTCAAAGAGATCATGCATGACACTGCTTATTTGTCAGAACTATTTGCAACATTCAATGAATGAATTTGTAGGTGCAAGGAAATAAGGTAAATCATATTAAGGCCATGTCTGTAGTATCTACATTTATTTCAGAGTTAATTGTATTCAACTGCAATATAGGCTGTTGTGTACTATACCAATGTCTGAGCCTGTTTGAGCTATGAAATGCCACCCAAAGCCCAGAAACTACACATGGTGGAGCCCTGACGCTTGAGTCTCATTTAGCTTGGAGAGCCCAAGAAACTCCAGTGTCTTCAGAAATAAAGCATGTTTCTAACACTCACGAAAAACATTTTAGCACAAAGAACATGAAAATGTTCACGCATGTTTATTGCCTTAAGCTTTCTGATCCCAGCAAGACAGGGCCCATCCACCCACGTGTAACCTCTCCACAGCCACTGTCCCCAACAAGTTCATGTATCTGATCATTCCTTTTCCATTATTCCTTTTGTCTTTTTTTCAAAAAATACAAATTCTGAAAAACTGGAATCAAAACACAAAATGCATTTTGACATGCATCATTTTTCCTGTTCTGCAAATTTGAACAACAGAATTATCAGTGTTCTATATCTGTTTTAGGGCTGTATGTAAGTCGAATCTACTCCTTCCAGCCCTAGACCTAATCAAATCCAATAATCTGGATCCAAAGAACTGCATGTCTAATTATGTACATACAAAGGAAATTTGGACTTGTTTCTTGGACACCCAGCTCCCCTACCAAACTTCTTCTGATGCCAAGAAGAGCTTCCTAAGCAGTTTGTAATATGGCACTCCAAGGAAACAATTCAAATATTCTACAGGGCATTCCCCCGGCCTTCAGCAGCTCTCCTGATCCTGGCCAAGAGCCTCAATGGCATTCCATTCAGAACAATCTATACATGATGGGCCAGAGTACACATTGTAACTGATACTTCACAAACTCTAGAACTTTTGCACTTGATAAGCAATTGGTTTCTATCTTTTCCCCTAGATGCTCATTTACTTTCAATGTTTGCACCACTTAACCAGAAAATTGCAATGCAATCCCATGCAGAGTTACTTTGGAGTCACCCTGCATAGGACTTCACCGTTTTTAACATTTTATTTTTAACACCTTAATATCTCATGTGTAGGTGAAAGTGAATTCTTGCAAAAGATTAATAAGAAACTGACATGATTTATTTTGGTATTTAGGCAATACTGTTTTGAAACATAGCAAATGTGTGTATAGTTCCAAATTACAATATTTGTATTCAAAATTGTACCTGGGTTCAGATAGTAGAGGCAGGGAGAGAAAATGTAGCAAATATTTAAAGTGTGCATTTTAGTCATTTATTATTAAATCAAATTAGGTTTCAGGACAAAACCGTAAGATTTGTTTTCCATAAAGCTCTAAATGCCCAGCTCCAAATCTTCTAGCTCCTTCAGAAGGGCAGCTTCTTTCTGAATCTTCTCCAGCTAGAATATACACACAGAGGACACTGTCAGATGTTTATAGCACATAACAAAGAATTAAGCCAAGGGCACAGTGCAATAACATTCTAATGCAGGGGTGTCAAACATAAGGCCCAGGGGCCAGAACCAGCCCATCCAGGGCCCTTACCCGCCCACAAGCAACTGGTATGTATGGAAATATAAGGTTCTCCCCCTTTTATGGTATCCCTTGGAAAAACCCTAGTTTGCATATGATTAAATACATTTATTGAGGCTTTTGTGGGCTCCACCACTGTCCTGATCTGGTGGCCGCAGGATGTATACCCCACCCCCCCGAGACACCCCAACCGCCCAACTCACCCGGGAACCAGCAGATGAGCGGAGCAACCATGACGCCATGGCAACCGGTGGCCAAAGACCATGGTAACCACGACGCCAAAGACAACCTTTGGCGACCCAGAGAGTTGCAGTAGCGTCGGCAGAGCACGGCCCCTGGAGTGTGCACCCTGGAACCCCGCCCCAGCAAGCAGCGGCGCGGACGTCACAGAGGGAGAGCTAAGGGTGGACACGGTGAGGAGCCCAGACGGTGTCTGTTCTTATCACCGGGGGCGGGGCCAGATTAGGAGTAGAGGGGGCGGGAAACACAGGCAGTGCTGGGAGTGGAGAAGAGGGAATAAAAGGAGAGAGATGCAGAGGGGCCAGGGAGGAGAAACGTGCAACAGAATGGAGGTGAGAGAAACGGAGAGCCGAGGGGGGGGAGCAAGAGGTGTCCTGCGCACGCCGGCAGAGGGACTAAACCATCCCCTGCCTGAAGCCCCACGGCAAACTCCTCCTTAACAACTTCCTCCAACTCCCAGGACCGTCTGCCCTGGTGGGAGCCAGACGCCACGGCCAGGTCAGCTCCCGGGCCACAGACGGAGCCTGACACCCATAAATCAATTACTTTCACTGCTAGGAATCAATTGCTTTTGATTGTTAATTGGGTTTGCCTGTGTCCTTTATAAAGTTTATATCTCCAGTACCTGGCATTACATTTTATGGCACACATGGCCCGGCCTGACAGAGTGACATTTATGTCAGATCCGGCCCTCATAACAAATGAGTTTGACACCCCTGTTCTAATGGGTAAATGTATGATCTTTAAAAAACTATCTACTAGTGTAATCCAGGTTAATGTAACCTGATGTTAATGTAACCTAGTGGGCATACCTGGTTTTTCTCTAGTTGTTTGCCTGTGGCTGCTTGATCTTTCAGCTGCTCAATTGCTTTTAGTTTCTGTGGGGAAGACAAACATGTTCAAGACAAAGAGGCAGCAGCAAGTTTTAAAAGCTTTCCATGGTGTAAAAAAAAGCAAGCGTGCTCTCTAAGGACACTCCCCAAGGATTCTTGTGTGATGCCCTTATGCTCCTACCCAACCTCAAGCTGTGGGCCCCACTCCACAGATCAGCAAGCTGGGGAGGGGGTATGTGGGCCAACATTATTCAGTTCACTTCAACTCTGGTTCATCTTTTCCTTTCATTTTATACTTCAGTTCTGGTTTAGACCCCAGTTTTTAAAAAGTCATTCAAATAAGATTAATGTCACTTTTTCTTGTACAATGGCTATTGAACTCCCATAGAACCAATAACATGATAAATATTAAAAACCTGCTTCTTGCCAATACTGCCTCTGCCATACTGAACCACTGGGAGAAAAGAATGAGAACAGGACCAGATGTTTTGCCTGGCCTATGGCAAGTTGTCCCTTCCTTTGTAGTAATATTTTTCTACACACCATGTGACATGGCGTTCCTGGTCCAAGTTCCAGGCCCCGGGTGGGTGGGGGGGGGGGGGGAGGAAGCTTACAGCTTGATGCTGGGTGTACCTGTTATTTACCTGTCGATTATTTCCTGATAAGAAAATTAAAACTAAGAGAAAAGCAGCAGCAGAGGCTTCTGAATCTGATGGAGATAGTGGTGGTGAACAGAAGGTATGCAAGCTTAACTCCTCTGCCCAGGCTGTTTTCCAATCAACATCATCCTTGCAGCTTCTTTCCCACCCACAAAGGAGAAGATACAAGGTCCCTAGATCTTTACCAATATGAGAAAAGTAGCTGAGTGCACATCCAATTGAAGAAGTGGCCAGTAGGCAGAAATTGGACAGAATGGAGCGGGTGCAAGGAGAGCGACGAGGATGATCTGGGGCCTGGAGACCAAGCCCTATGCGGAAAGGCCAAGGGACTTGGGAATGTTCAGTCTAGAGAAGAGGAAGCTGAGGGTGGACATGACTGCTCTCTCTAAGTATTTGAAAGGGCAGGGAGCTGTTCCTGTTGGCAGCACAGGATAGGGCTCTCAATAATGGGTCTAAATTAAGGGCGGGAAGGTACCAGCTGGATATTAGGAAAAGCTTTTTAAAAGTAAAGAATTGTTCAACAGTGGAATTAGCTGCCTGGGGGAGGGTGATCTCCCCCTCACTGGCAGTCTTTAAGCAGCGGCTGGACAAATGCTTGTCAGGGATGCTCGAGGCTGATCCTCATTGAGAAGGGGTTGGACTAGATGGCCTTCTAACTCTATGATTCTGTGGTTATGCACCTCTTTTGCATGATAATCAAGTTTGCAGATCCACATGGCTGCATTTTGTTTTTGTTTTCTTTAAAGGCTAAGAGACTGCTCATGAGACTTCCCATATCTCATGTAGTCTGGTCAGACTACTGTAAGGACTGCAAGGCTTGGGTAAAAGCATCCCTTATTTAAAGTTCTAGCACCTTCTTGCCAGCATTACTCCATTGACTACACGGCAGGACAGGTGGGAGGCTGCCAAAGCCACTTGGGACTCAATTGCCCGGTGGATGCTTATCTTGTCTGTTTTGTTGCAGTAGAGAAGACTGTGACTTCTGAAAGAGAATGCTTAGCTTGGAATCTCCAAATGCTTTTCTTGCCCTCCATGGCAACCATTTTGTGGTAGCACCTGCTGTCCTTCCTGAAAATTCACAACGTACCCAGAGGTCCAGGTAAAGGACAGTAAGTTTAGAAGCAGAGAACACATTTTAAATGGCTACCATTCCACAAGATCCCACAAGCCACAGGGCTGTCATGAAGCAGCAAAGGACCATCAGAACAAGCAAACTTTTTCAGTGGAGAACCTCCCTACCTTTTTTAGATTCTTTATCTTCTTGTCTACTTCAGGATCTCCTGATGTTACGGAGGGTACCACAGTGTGAACTTCATTCAGCACAGGTGAGCCTGGAGCAATTTCTTGGTTCCCTTCAGCTCTAGCTTCCTTTAAATAGGAAAATGAATCATTTTTCAGCTCAGCATCATGGTCGACTATTATAACAGATTTTGTTTTTTAAAATATGGCAAACTCCCCCTCCCAATGATGTTACATTCCCCCTTTAATCCTGATTTGCTCTGTATTTAAGAGCAGAGTGTTTTATTCCTTGAATTTTTTCTGCAATCATTCTGCGTTTTGCAAATTTAATGAAGTCATACGCATACTCTTCTAAAATGCTGTACATCTTCTTTACACATGCTCACCCCTAACTTAGAATGTGGTTTTGTGGATTTGTATTTCCCAGAATACTTATTTGATTCCCCTCAAAGCTGAGTAGGATGAGACAGTTAAGTATAATGATTTGAGTGGGTACAGATCCCAATTCTACCATGATGTACTTGGGGTGATCTTCAGGTAGGTAGTATCTCTCCGCCTCACCTATTTTACAGACCTGTTGTGAGGATCAAAGGGGAGAGGAACCACATATGCCACCCTGTGTTGCTGGCCATGATAAAAATCTATCATGTAAACTTGCTCAATGCTTGAACAGAATCTGCTACATTCTATTAAATCAGCCAAAACAATGATTTTGTTTTGACTCAGACAAACCCTCCATAATCTCATAAATCTGCAACTTTTGTTCATGAATACGTGAAAATTCTGTGCAGCATCCCAGTAAACAAGTTGACAAACACAAGGCAACATTGTCCCTAAGAGGATTAAGCACCAGCTGTACCTGTTTAGCAACTTTCTTTGCCTCATGCTTCCTTTGATTCTTGAGCGCTGTTTTAGATAATGGCTTATCACTACCTTTTGACTGTGGCCTCATGTTCTGTGGTAGCTCATTCTCATGCTAAAAGGAAGCAGAGAGAGGAAGTGTTACTAAAAAGCATGATCATACTTCACAATAAAAAATGTGACAAAAAAGCAGCTTGTGCTATTTTTCTTATCATTACTTAGGTTCAAGCCATACATTATACAATTTCTATACAGAAGAGAACTTTCACTGATGTTAAGAAATGGTGTAAAACCCATGTACCTTGTCACCCAGGGTAGCATAACTATACATCACACGTGATGATCCATATCAAAATTGGCCAACTTCTCTATTCCGGAAGGACATGCTAGCCTTTAGCCAGCAACCTGGGTGTTGGGATGCATATTTTGGCACATAAAGCAGCCACTTCACAGGTGGTAAAACTCTAATAAAAACCACTTCCAAGCAGTTAAGGGCTTCACATTTACAAGGCACATGTCCGAGCATGCCTCAGGCATCACAGATGAAACCTACAGAGAGATGCAGCTTTCAAATGTGAAATCTCTCTTTCTTGCTGCTTGTGAAAATGGTAGTTTGTTTATTTTTAGCATACCTTGATTAAAACTTGGTTGAGTTGCCAGCAGGCAGCTAAAATTGCTTTGGGAGTCTGATCCCACTCACAAGCCACCAGGTGGCCGTATCTGATCTATGTGAAATGCAGGTTTTCTAGTACTCCCTGCATGGATGTCACTTTTGGGTAAAGAATCTTTAATTTGTGAAGCAGCCCTAAGACTAAAGAAAGCATGGGAAACCAGCCTCTTCCCATGATGTTCTTTTCCTTAATTTCATTTTAGGTGCTGCCCATTCCACATCCACTACTATATTCAATATCAGTCTGGCTTAAGCTCAGCTTTGCAATAAGGGCTACATTGTGGCAGAACACTATGTAGTCAAATGCCACATGGGAAGACTAAAAGAATGCTGAAAGATTTTTTAAAAAGCTTTTGATATGAAAACTCATAAAAAGAACAAGCAGCTTTTTTTTCATCATACCTATTAATTTTCGGAATCCTTTGTAGACAAAATCCCCTACTGTACCAAGTTGTTAGAGACTTAACATTTGCATGTGACACAGATTGAAGATTTGAAGTTTTCAATGTTTTTTGTCTGCAAATCTGATTTTGTTTTCCAGTCACAGAGACAGAGGCTGCAATTGCATCAGCCATCTTACATAATGACTCTCTTTTATTAACTCCACTTAAGCATGGTTAGTGAAGAGTAAGACACCAGCAATGACCCAATTGCATGGGAGAAGACAACACTTCTTTTGGTACTGTAGTCTCACAATTACATTTTTTTAGAAGAAAAAACGGGGAGAAAACAAAGGGCTTGACTTACAAATGTGCTTTTGAAGACTACGAAACAAATATCTGAAATGAGAGCCACCACACATAAAGGGCCATCGGAGATGCAATGGTGGCTCTCTTTTAATCATGGTTAAGAGATGGGATTCTCCCACCTGCAGCTCCTTCCCATCTTCAACTGCCATTCAAGACCATGTCAGCAACTCAAAGTGGAGCTAAAGTTCAGAGTAGCTGGGCCTCGTTTTGTGGAAATGAAGGAAAGGAAAAACAGCCCTGCAATTAGGGATGCGGCTGTGCAAGATACGACTATCAGAGACTAAGTTAGCCAGAACAACACATAAGGGGGGGAAACACAGCATTGCACAACAGAAGGGTATAAAGAACCACTCCCGTTACTGCAGCTGAGATTCGGCCTCAGCAACTTTGTAACCTCCAAGTGTCTGCTTTTGCATTGTATCTGCAAGCTTTCTCATTCTGTATTTATGCCTAGGTAGGCGTCATTTATCCCATACTGTACTAGAAGTAGCACAGGGACATTATATTTTCTTCTGGAAGGACTTCAGTGATGGTGTCGACAGGCAGAAACCTAACAGATCAACCGAGGACTCTGGGGTCCAATACTCAACATGCTGCACTGCAGTCAGGGCACCCCATGGGAGAAGCAGCATATGCTTGTAAGTCTGCATGCATGTTCCTATGGCTTTCTTTTGATGCACTGTACCTTAAATAGTTAAAAGAACCTCTCAAAATATGTTTGACTATGACTGATACCCCATTCTATATTTTATGCTTCCCATGGCAGTCTCCTGTTAATACTGTTTATAGGTAGGCTTGCAGCTCTTTGTAACCAATAATTTGCGTGATTAGCTCTTAGAACCATAACCAAGGAATAAAACGTAACTTGTGATCAAGCCTTCTATCAACACGGTTTAACTCTTCTTTTGGTTGCATGTCTCAGGTCTTTAAGGTGTTATTAGTAAGGGGGGGGGGGAGCGTCTTTTCCACTTTAAGACATCATCTTTCAGACCGAACTCATCAGGGACAGGTGCATAACTGTATAATCCTCAGGAGAAAAGAGTTCATCACAAGAATTCTCTTGTGATATTGGGCATCTCTCCTGTGACCCATTCCTGTTCTGCAGAACAACAGGTATGCCCCACTTAATCATGGAACAGGTTCCCATGAAATATGAAGGTGGAGAATGGACATAGAGATGAAGAGGGACAGAAGAGTCAGCAGAAGTACGGAAATCATCATAGAACAATTTCAAAATATCCGGGGGGGGTGGTGGTGGTCAGTTAGTGGGCATTGCTCCCCCTGGCTCATTCTCAAAATACAGAGAAACGGTAACCTAGATTTGAGAGAGCGAGTGAGAGAGTCCAAGCTACAGGCTGGATCCAGACTAAATTTTTCATCTGCAGAAGAGAGCTTTATTGCCTCCCCAACTCCTACTACAATCCAATGATCACCACAAAATGCTGCTCCCTGGGGAGAAGGATACCCACCAGGAAGTCTGCAGTGGGAGGGGGTATCAGTAGAAATGCCAGTTTAGCCGGGATCCAACCCTATGACTCTTATTGTTCAGTGACAGTAGGTGACAGAATTTTTTTTTGTTCTGATACTCAGCTAGCAAGCCCTCTTATATTGCCAGCATGTTTTGCTTTGTTTTAAATGAAGGTTTGCAACTTGCCTCATCCCAAGAGATGAGGCTAACAGCTAAACAAGTAGAAAAATTAGCCCACTAGCTGCATTCCATATGTCAACCTTATGCACGTGTTCATTATGTTAAATGACATATCAGATTTTTCAGGTACCCAAACGTCTTTGTGTCAAAAATGCAGCTGTGGGGAAGAGAGGGAAAGGAAAAGAAAACTCTGTTTTTAATGCATGGTCTGAAAAGAATATAAAACAGGTGAAAATTTAAAATTAGTTTGCTATTCTCCATAAGGCTGATATGAAAAACAGATCCAGTACTTTCTCCTTTACCCTTTCCCAAAACTGAGACAACAGTTTGTAATAACATATCCTACAATGGAAACGACTGCTACTTACAAGTTTAGAACTCGTGTCAGGTTTGTTCCTCAAAGCTGGGGGCCTATAAGCTTGGGCTGCCTTTGGCTCATCATTCGGCACTTTGCTTGGAACGGTGTTGTACTTGACTGCCTTTACTGGAAATGTTCCCTCCAAACAGGGCTGCCAGGCAACTTGCCAGAGCTCTGCATTTGGCGGGACTTCATATTTGTAGAGGACTGACCCGGTGTAATGCCAGATCTTATACCCATTCCCAACTCGCAGCCGAGGAGAACACGTAGCAGTTACAATGTGCTCTCCATCAGGGCACCATGCAAAATATGTGGAATCTGAGGCTTGAGGTTTGGAAATCAGTTTGTAGTTTTTAACATCCCACACATCCAGTTGTCCACTGAGATTTCCAAATCCAGCGAGTACTAAGATATGTCCTTGCGGGCTGTAGTAGGCAGCGTTGTGAGGACCAGTTCCAAAGTCAAAAACAGGATCGCATTTTAGGTTGAAGATAGTTGCTTTGGCGGGCATAAAACCATGTACGACACAGAACTCCGTGGAACTGGGATTCCACACTGCATCATATATAGGTCCATTTTTTGCTAAAGGAAAACAAAAAAGTCAAGGTTATAAAACCATGGGGTTGGATCCAACCAAACTTCTGTTCTATCTTGCTGAATTCCCCTCCTTACTACAGCCCCCGTTCCACATGGCTTTTGTCAATACAGGTCCCAGAATCCCTAGCATAGCCTTTTTTGGTGGTCAAAAGGAACCATCCTTCCTTCCCTTTGTAACTGGAAAGCTGGCTGGATCCAACCCTGTATCCATATTAGTCTGAGACACTATATATATATATATGTATCTTTTCATTCCTAAAGGGGTGGGGAGAGAGACTGCAATGTAACTCTACATGCTAGGTGACGTTTTGTCTCACTCTTCTCTGAAGGCAAGCACTGCTCTAAATTAGAAAAGAGAGATTTCTTTGGGGGTTATTAGCCCCCAAACAGCTTGGTATACAAAGCCAAGGAAGATCTTAAAGAAAAATGTATACTTTTTAGCATGTTCCGTTATGCCACTTTCTTGTCTCAGTGTTCAAATGGAAGCCTAGAAAACTTGCAATGCCATCCATTCTAGACAAAATTACTCCAGTCTAAATCCACTGAAACCAGTGGGCTTAGACTGCAGTAAAACTCTGCACAGGACTGCACTGTTGGAGAGTCCTCTCGCTTTATAAAACTCCTGTTACAATCAGTGTTCCCTCTAAGCTGAGTTAGTGTGAGCTAGCTCAGTTTTTTAGCCTCCAGCTCACACATTTTTGTCTTAGCTCAGGAAGGATGGCTCCAGAGCAAACTAATTTATGCAGTAGCCAAATTGCTCGCTCACAACTTTAATGCCAGTAGCTCACAAAGCAGAATTTTTGCTCACAAGACTCCACATCTTAGAGGGAACATTGGATTCCAATGGAACTTCACTGCAAGTTCTGTTACCTGCTAAGCATCTTTCATTTTGTGGTATTATAAGGTGTTTTTTTAAAAAATGTTTGGCATTAAGATCAAAACTACACACATGCGCACACACAATGTTCTGCTAACAAGAAATCTCTCCTCAGAGTATTCCTTGGAGAGACTCCCTGAATTTATTTTGGTGGTGTAAAAAAGAAGGATGCATGAAGATCCTTGGGGGTGCCAGATTTTAAGGCCAAGCCACCACCCACTTGTGACCTGCCAAGCCAGATTCCCCCTTCCAGCCATGTATGGTTGCTTACCATGAACTCAGCCACCTCCTCTTTTTGCTGCCTGCCTGGGCTATATAATAAATGGTGTGGATTGGCAAGGATCCTAAAGCACTGCTGTTGGCTGCTTTGGGCTGGCAAGCAGTCAGCGAACATTTCATCAATGGAACAAACAAGCCCAACAAATGAATTAAAGTCTGCTTAAGAGCAGCAGCCAGACCAACCAATGATGGGCAAAGCACCAGTTTAACAATATCATGTGGCACAAAGACTATCCCAAGCTGCTTTCAGCCCCATTAGTCCTGAAATCTTACTTAAGAACGGCTGGGTACAGATTTGTCACTGTAATGAATTCACTGAAGTTTAAGTTTACAGTTCTGGAGGCCTCACTGACAAAACTGAATGGGTGCAGAAGAGAGTGACAAGGATATTTAGGGGTTTGGAGATCAAGTCCTAAGAGGCAAAATTGAGGGACTTGGGAATATTCAGTCTGAAGAGGAGGAGGTTGAGGGGGGACATGACTGCTCTCTAAGTATTTGAAAGGGCAGGGAGCTGTTCCTGTTGGCAGGCAGAGGATTGGACTTGCAATAATGGGTTTAAATCATGAGCGGAAAGGTACTAGCTGGATATTAAGGATTTATTTTTTTTACAGTAAGTAGTTCAGCGGTGGAATCGGCTGCCTAGGGAGGTGAGCTCCCCCTCACTGGCAATCTTCAATCAGTGGCTGGACTAACATTTGTCAGGGACGCTTTAGGCTAATCCTGCATTGATCAGGGGGTTGGACTAGTTGGGCTGTATGGCCCCTTCCAGGTCTTTGGTTCTAAGGTTAAAAGGTGCCCCCAGTAAGTCTGACAAGCAGCAAAAGGCTGTGGGGCATCAGAAGGTCCTGCAGCCTGTCCAGACATACCTGTCAGATAGAACCTGAACCACATGCTCAAAATCTCAGTTTTACTGAGGCCCTGCAAGGTACATTTTTATTGTCACATTGAATTCATTGCTTAAAGGAAAGTTACGGAGGGGGCCGAACCCATTAATCAACTGAATGCCCTAATGAACCAAGTATTTCCGAGTTCAAGCCTCAGGCACAGCTGAAGCATGATGGCAGCTGAGGCCCTCCAGTGCAGGATTTTGACTCGTGCAGAATCTTGTTTAAACTGGGATGTGACCCATGCAAAGCAGCTACACTAGCAGCCCTTGTTAAAAGAGACACTTGGCAAGTGTTCCACAGGGGAGTGCTTCTACTTGGCCGACCCCCAGTTTCAACCACGCCCCAGGGAACAAGCTCCTGGGTTCAGTGCCCCATGCTTCCCATCTCCTTTCTATGAATCACAACTTCAGTTTCACCTCTTACACACCTCATTCCATGTGAATCAGCATAATAGCCCACATGTTTGAGTCTCCACAGAAATGTTGTCAGTGCAGGTTGGTAGTGAGAGCAAACACAGCAGAGAAAGGTTTGCTTTATCCACATTAGAAAAATTTCAAGGTCGCCATACAATTCAGAGAACGATCACTTACGTAGTTGTACGACAGCGCTTTCCCCATTTGTTGCAATGTAATGCAAAGTTTGTTCTCCGTAATATGAGGCTCCTGTTTTGTCAACTTCTGTACTGGCGATTACGAGCACAGCTGTGGCTATTCAGGTAGAAAATATAACTAGATTTATAAACAAAGCTATTCAATAACATTCTGAAATTTAAGTCTGTACAGAAAAGGGCAATTTAGATGTCATGAAAACTTAGATCAGGGTAGTGATTCCAACAGGGATATTTGAACATTCAAGACAAACTACAGGATGTAGCCACTGGACTAGCTCTACTTTGTAAGTAGCACCTTCCAGCCATGCATAACATATCTCTGGGACATGAAAGGAAGGGATCTCTGACCCTTTTGTTCCTGAACTGAATCGGGAGGCACAGAAAACTGCAAATCCCATAATCCCTGGAAGAAAATAGGCTCTCTTATGTCTAATAAGTGTTCCTTGCCACCAGTTACCCCCTCCTCTTTCACAAAGGTAAGGTTTTGTAATTGGTTTGAAAAGGGGAAGAGAACCTCTCAAACAAGGTGGGGACCACAGTTTTCCCCTTTTCATTTTTTGTGAGCACTGCTGCCATGAGCACAAAAACAAAAAAAAACCCTCAACATTTTCATAGCATTTGACAGGAATTGTCACAAACAATAATTTCCCCCCAAGTCAAGCCAGGGGAGTGGGGTTCCGGGTTATTCACTTGTTACTAATTCTGCTAGGATGTTAAACCCATATTAAAACACTGCTTTTGGTGTTTGAGATTACACACAAAGACATCTGTATTAGTTATACAGCTGGATAACACAGAGAGTTGATAGGCTTAAGCTGATGGATAAAAGGGGGAAAATGTGACATTTGTAATACCGTTACTATTCCACAGCAGTGCCACCTTATCAGCCTTAAAGAAACTCTTGTTGGCCAGTGCAGCTTGCGGGCCTCCAAAGACAGGATACTGATAGAGTCTGACGAAAGACGGAGCCCCCTTGCTTCCAGGGACATAGACTGCCACCTGTACCAACAAATGTTTCACTTCAGTAGTGCAATAACATCAAAAGTCTTACATCTCAACAAAAGCGGAATTGAATTTTTTTTAAAAAAAAATCAATGAAGGCACCTTGCTCGGCTGCTCTCCTGGTGATATCACAAAATCGCTGACTTTCTGCAAATGCAGTTTATTTGCAATTGTACCTGCAACAACATAATTGTACTCGGGTTAATAACACTGCCTATGAAGTGGTGCTTTGCTAGATCGTGTTAAGAAGCCTACACTACCTAGAAGTAAAATTATATCATTGTAAAGCAGCTCTTGGTAGAGTACCCACTTTGAAGCAAGTGTATCCAAACACTAGATATTCTCAAGATTATGCAAATGTGATACATTAAAATATGATTATATTCCCCAATGCTAAATTATTAGAAATATACCAAAAGCTTTCCTTAAGTCTTTAAAGAGCCAACCAAACTGGCTAGATTTAGGAGAGCATCTTCATCATGAAAGCAAACACAAAAAATATTCAGCTGCTACTTAAAGCACCACAGGAAGTCAAACCAAGGCCTTTGCTCTGTCTTATCTGTGCTCAGCTATGTTCAGAAGTAGGCCAAAAGCCCACCCCCCACCCCTCAAGCAGATTTTACTCTGGTAACCCAAGTGCTCTAGCTTTTTAGAGACCCAGAATATAGGACATTCTGCTCCTAAATTCACTCTTCAAGCACCAAGCGACTTCCTCCCTCAACTCCCAACAAAAGCTAATGCTAGAACAGATACACATAATTCCATCTCTGAGCATGATCCACTACTCCGCCGCACCATGCAGTCAGGCCTCGCAAATCCATTTGTATCCAGGCACTGGTACTGCAGCAGACACGGTCAGAGCAGCTGCACCAGGTCCATTTAGCTGCAGCAGCACCCTCAGTGACTGTTCGCTGCTTAGCTAACACACCTCTCTGGCAGCTTAGGTTTGGTTGGGCCTGAGCTGTCTGGTGTCCCTCCCTGTTTAAGCATCACAGCCATGATTAGTTGCAGCTTCTCCTTCAGGCCTCTGTTGTCAATCTCAAGTTTTCCCCTTCAGTTTTTCTGCCTTGATGCCTCAAGCATCCGTAGCTAAAGATATTCTTCTACCTCCCTGGCCATGTGTTGCCCCCTGTGACACTCATTTTCTAGGAACTTTGCTAGAACATTTCCAATGTTCCCAGCGTTTCCCAAATATACACTGAGTTGGATCCTGATGATCATTTCCTCATGCACAAGTGAGGGTGGATTGTCACTGATTTCCCCTGGCAGATCTCCAACCCCCCCCCCAATGCTGTTCCTGGGGCTCCCCCTGCTCCCCCCACCAGCAGCACTTCAAGGGAGCATTCTGGGCTACAGCGGGAGAGGGGAAGTGGAGAAATCGCACCTGGCTGAAATCTTTCCAGCCAAGCCACTAAGAAAAAGCAGATGTGAATATCTTAGAAAGCCAAGGGAGCTTTTCACAGTTATACCCACATGCCGAAGGAATGCTCTGATTCTTTCAAATCTTAGAAGTGGAAAGCTACAAGCCAGTAGCAAAAAACACACACAAGAGAACTAATGAAAATGAAAGAAAGCAAAAAGAGAAGACTTAGGGGAAAGCTTATCTAGAGTACAAGAAAGGGTGTTGCGTACTGAAGTCGTTGTTTTCAAAAAAGTGCAGTTCATTGTTAACACTCCTGGCACATATGCTTTCATCATCTGACCAGCAAGGACACCTAATGATTAGAGAAGGGGGGAAAACAAAAAGAAGGAAGAGAATATAAAAACCCAAGAAAGTAGCAGTTGTTATCTGGGCCTCAAGAATATTGTTCCCACACTTTTATGTTTAGTAATATCGTACAGCGGTTAAAATGTCAGACTAAGATCTGGGTTCAAAGCCCCACTCTTCTATGGATGCTTGCCGGGTGATCTTGGACCAGTCACAAACTCTCTACCTAACCTACGTCACAGGGCTGCTGTGAGGGTAAAATGGAGGAGACTACACCACCCTGAGCTCCTTGGAGTAAGGGCAGGATAAAAATATAGTAAATCAAAAATATAATACACAACCTCAGCATGGTTCTGGCGGTGAATGCACAACCATTTAAAATGACCACTGATTTTGGATATGACAAACTGCACAACTGAAGCAGATACTAAGCATGCATTTTCAAACCACGTTTTATTAATACGTTGTTGGAGATGCTCCCTTACCAGTTTTGCAGCTTCTTCTGGATGAAGGACTTCGAAGAATTGCCAGTTTTCATATCGAACACTTGGAGGTTGGGCACCCCAGCTGCACCATCTTTACCAGCTGCAATAAACAGGCAGCAATGGTACCAGTGGCCTCTACAATCGCCTCTCAGTCGCCTTTCCCAGCCTGATGCAAACTGTTAAATGCCTTAATGAACATGCATGCTAGCAAGGCTGGTTCTGCTACTACCCTCACCACTCCCAGGTCTAACACCCCCTCCCCTCAAGGCAGGGCCTTTTTATAAGAACCTGTTTTATCTGAAGTTAGGCTGGTGGGGACCAGTGCGAGAGAATGTGGACCTCCTTTTGCCAGAAGGTGAGATTCACACCATCCCTTCAGGCCTTCCAGAGCAGCCTGAAGACTTTCTTTTTTCATACATACTGATTGCTGTTTGTTATAGGACGAATTGCTCTCAGGATTTTAATATATTTTTCAGGGAGAGGTAGTTAATTTTTTCCTCCTTGAGAACTGCCTTGAGCACCATTCGTTGACAAAAACAAACAAAACCAGAAACTAAAACTCTGATGTAAAGGTAGGGCTGCCAAGCCGCGGCGGGGGATCCGTGCATCGTCACAGGATCCCTGCCGCGGGGGGACAGCGATACGCGCTGCACCGGCGTTGTGCTGTCCCCCTGTGGCAGGGATCCTGTGACGACGCACGGATCCCCCGCCGCGGCTTGGCAGCCCTATGTAAAGGCTTATTTTTTTGGCACAAATCCTTCCATGGTTTGCCTGTTTTCACATGCGGTTACTAGTGTCATAGTGAACCTGTTTTCCATTCATTGTATGCTGGGGTGACATGGGAGGAGGGATGCACAGATGAGTATGGATTCTGGATATAGTGTTTTGGGGCCCCTTTCAACAGTTATGGTTCTTTTCTGTATTATAACAATAGTCTCATAAGTCAGAGAGGAAATTCCTGGCACATATGCTTTCATCATACATTATTGAGTTATTGATGTTCTAAATTTTGCTACTGCAGAAGATAGCAATGGGAAGGAAGAAAAGGGAGGCGCCAGAGTGGTATACTAACAATGTGCTAAATCCTTCAGGAGAAGGCTCTTTCCTGTCCTACAGCTCAACCCAGGAATGCTTGTAGCAACGAGGGCAGCTATGGCAGACGTCTGATGCACTCACTTGTGTAGGGCTGCCATGTTGCCAGGACATTGCCCTTTGGAGAGAATTCAAGGCAAACGGTCTTTGGCAGATCAAAAGAGTGCAGTAATTTGTTGCTGGTGACATTCACAATGTTTATTCTGGAACCAAAAAAAGAGAGAGGTCACTTCAACATAGCTTGATTAGACTGGTTAATTAATAGCCAGATTTCAGTCTTAGACCTGCCATGTTTTAGCTGTGCCGTTCTAAATCTTTTCAGTCTTAAAACAACACAAAAGCACAATTTTTCATTTCATAGCACAACTAAATTCTGGAACATTAGAAAATTAAATGGTTCATGAGATATCACTGAGCCCCAAGCCTCCAAATGCTTGGGTACACATATTTGGGCATATATTTTCACTACTGTGTCCTTGAGACAGAGCACATGCAAAAGTCGCATTGCAATGGACTGTCACAAGAAAGTTTTCCTTTAAGCATCTGTCCTCCATCCCCAAATCTCTCCAGAAAAGTAGACCAAGAGCACATTTCAAGCTGGCACATAGCCAAATATACTGTATGTTAATTGAGATTAAAGGTGCCCTGTGTATATCACATAACTTCCTTACAAACACAGAATGGCCCTGACCTGGATAGCCCAGGCAATCCCGATCTCATCAGATCTCTGAAGCTAAGCAGGGTCGACTCTGGCAAGTACTTGGATGGGAGACCTCCTTGGAATACCAGCAGTCGGGAGGCGGGGGCAGGCTTTATCCAGCCCACCTCTCTGAATATTCTCCAAGCCCCCATTAGGGGTCAGTCACCAGAGGTTGCCATGACTTCCAGGTGCACTCACATGCACATATGGGGGGCAAAATAGAATGATGTAATATCTCCCCTCGACAGCACAGGGGGGGGTGGGGGGATGCATCATAATTATTCATTCAAAGTTCAAAAACTACAACCTCACCCATGCTTAAATCAATTTATTTCAATGAGACTGCAGGCAGGACTAAAGGCATTTAGAAGAAGAAGAGAAGAGATTGGATTTATACCCCGCCCTTCACTACCCAAAGGAGTCTCAGAGGAGCTTACAAACTCCTTTCCCTTCCCCTCCCCACAACAGACACCCTGGGAGGTAGGCGGGGCTGAGAGAGCTCTTGACAGAAACTGCTCCTTTTGAAGGACAGCTGTGCCAGAGCTTGTGACTGACCCACAATCACATCAGCAGGTGCAAGTAGAGGAGTAGGGAATCAAAACCGGTTCTCCCAGATTGGAGTCCACGCACTTTAGGTCTACAACACTAAAAATCCTTTAAGGTTCTTCAGCAAGGGATGAATAAGCTAACTACCCAAGTGGTGCACAAAGGGTTACTGAACTGTAGTGAATTGTCATAACACCACTACAGTCCTAAGCACACTTAACAGCAGCTCCCACTGATATCAGTATCATTTACTTCTGAGACGCTATAGAATCATGACACGTGTGACACAAGGAAAATTTGCCACTGACTGTGGTAACAATCTGAGAGACTGCTCAAACAGCTTTTGCTTATGAAGAAGGGTCAACAAATCTGGGCACAAAACTACGCTTCCTCCACAACCCTGCTTCCTGCCTCCAATGGGGACAGGTGTTGATCGTAATGTCACAGTCAGCATCAGAAATATTTCTGAGGGCCATCATCCAAACAGCAGGAGCAAGCTCCCCCCAGGGGGGAGTGCTCATGTCTCTCATGCTGAGCCTCTTCGGCACAGTCTAATGACCTAAGACGTTCTCCAAGCTCAAGAGAAGGCTACAGGAATCTTCTAAATTTCAAACTGATGAAAAGCTTGTTTGTTTTTACACTGATATTTTATTATTTTAATTGTGAGCGAGCATAAAGAGGACACCAGAGAAGCAGCACAGAAATTTCCTAAATAAATAAATAAGCAGCAAGACATCTCGTGTGACAATTACTCTACCCTTCTCAGGGCTTAGGAGAAGGACGGGAGAAATCTTACCCCCCCCAAAAAATGCAACAGTGATGCATATGTGGACTCCTTCTTATGACCTTCTGTGACTGATATTTTTACTGTAAAAATGTTTCCAATACATTCTGAATGATAGTCAGTTTGGTGTAGTGGTTAAGTGCGCGGGCTCTAATCTGGGAGAACCGGGTTTGATTCCCCACTCCTCCACTTGCACCTGGCTGGATGACCTTGGACAAGCCATAACTCTGGCACAGCTGTTCTTGAAAAAGAGCAGTTTCTGTCAAGAGTTCTCTCAGCCCCACCTACCTCACAGGGTGTCTGTTGCGGGGAGGGGAAGGGAAAGGAGTTTGTAAGCCGCTCTGAGACACCTTTGGGTAGTGAAGGGCGGGGTATAGATTCAATCCCTCCTCCTCCTCCTCCTCCTCCTCCTCCTCCTCCTCCTTCTTCTTCCAGAGCACTTTCCAAATCCACTGGAAACTAAGTGATCAGGCCCTGTTACATTATTCTACATGCAGAATTTTCAGTAACTGATTTTATAGGGCTTCAGCCTATGAAATGTTTACAGCTGGAAGAATTGATTGGAAAGTTTTAAATAGTCTGAAGAATGTAAAACAATTGGAATATTTATTTAACCAATTTTGTATACACGCTTTATGTATAACTAAATGCACAGCCTCACACATCTTAACAAGGGTAAGAAATAATAAAAGATGTACTGACTGTTCTCCATTGCACCAAGCAAAGAAGGAACCATCTTTGCTGAAAGCAAAAACCTTGCAGTTTCTCCCAGAATCCCTGAAAATATAACACATTCCTATTACTGTTCAAATATATCACACAAAACAAGAAGAAAAACATTAGACTGAGTTGAAAATTATCACTTGAAGATTTATTTACTTAGCTCATTTATAGTCTGCCATTATCTCTGAGACTCAAGGTGGATTACATCATTAAAAATGTAATAAAGAACAGTACTACACAAACAATCATTATATGAGAATTACAAAATTAGAGAACAAGGCAAAAATGGCAGTATAAAGTCTACAACGATCCAATAAAACAGGATTAATAAAACCTGAGGATTCAGTACAATAAGAACAGTACAATACACAGAAGAAACAGTGTAGTAAAGCTGGGTTACAAATTCAGGACACAATAAAATAAATAGTATGATGCATACAATACCATGAAAATTGCCTACATTTTTTCAGAGGCAAGTCTAAGAATGCTTTCCTTGGAGTAAGCCCCACTGAATAGACCTATTTAGGATTATTCTATGAAACTTCAATGCTATTCCCTTTAGTTAAAGATTATAAAAATAAAATATGTAAGAATGTTGCAGAGAAGCAAACTAGAGACTTGAAATCTCACCAAATTATACACAACATTAACATGTATTAGATATACAGCCCATTTTTTATGTTAGGTTTCAGAAATGGTTCCATTTACTCTACTTTCTCTATTAAATTTCAATTTTCTAGATGGTTTACGTACACTTTAGTCACCTGAGGGTCTATTTGATGCCCTCATTTGTAGGAGGAGATTTAAAAGATGTCTCTTCCAATATTCAGTAACTGTCAGGCCCCGGTCACACGTAAGGGTTTGGGCCGGGAGAGGGACGGATCGGGGGCGCAGAAAACAGGCGCAATCACACCGCAACATCTGGGAAGCGGCACGCACCTGTCCCCGATCCAGCCCTTCAGGCCGAAAACCCGCTGCAAAAAAGAACCACCCCTAGAGGTGGACTTACCAGAAAGGCCGTGGCAAGCGCGGCCGTGGGATTGCCGGCGTGTCCTTCTGCCGGCGCATCCGAGGCTCCTGGCTGAACTGCGCATGCTCACACATAAGAACATAAGAGACGCCAATGTTGGATCAGGCCAAAGGCCCATCCAGTCCAACACTCTGTGTCACACAGTGGCCAGAAATACCAGTGCCATCAGGAGGTCCAGCAGTGGGGCCAGGACATTAGAAGCCACTGTTGACCCCCCCCCAAGCACCAAGAAGACAGAGCATCACTTGCCCCAGAGCCCCTAGCTATACCTTGTGGCTAATAGCCACTGATGGACCTCTGCTCCATATGCTTATCTAATTCCCTTTTGAAGCCGTCCATGCTTGTAGCACCCACCACTTCCTGTGGCAGTGAATTCCATGCGTTAATCACTCTTTGGGTGAAGAAGTACTTCCTTTTATCCGTTCTAACCCGACCGCTCTGCAGTTTCATGGAGTGCCCACGAGTTCTTGTATTGTGAGAAAGGGAGAAAAGTACCTCTTTCTTTACCTGCTCTTTCCCATGCATAATCTTATAAACCTCGATCATGTCACCCCTCAGTCGTCGTTTCTCCAAGCTAAAGAGCCCTAAGCGCTTTAACCTTTCCTCATAGGGAAAGTGTTCCAACCCTTTTATCATTCGAGTTGCCCTTTTCTGCACTTTTTCCAAAGCTATAATATCCTTTTTAAGGTGTGGTGCCCAGAACTGCACACAGTATTCCAAATGAGGTCTCACCATTGATTTATATAGGGGCATTATTATATTGGCTGATCTGTTTTCAACACCCTTCCTAATAATCCCCAGCATAGCATTGGCCTTCTTTATTGCAGTCACACACTGTCTCGACATTTTCAGTGAGTTATCTACTACAACTCCAAGATCTCTCTCTTGCTCAGTCTCTGCCAGTTCAGACCCCATCAATGTGTATTTATATTTAGGATTTTTGGCTCCAATGTGCATCACCTTGCACTTGGCCACATTGAACCCCATTTGCCATGTTGACGCCCACTCGCCCATCCTTGACAGATCCCCTTGGAGTGCCTCACAATCCTCACTGGTTTTCACCACCCTGAACAACTTTGTATCATCCGCAAATTTAGCCACTTCACTGCTTACTCCCATCTCCAAATCATGCGCACTTCAGCAGCCTCCCTCTCTGTTTCGTGGCTTTCTCCCCGGTCTCCCCGGCATCTGATCGTGCTGGGGAGCAAGTGTGCGGCAGCTCACGGGATCTGTGTGATCCCGCCGCTGTGTGCCTATTTTGGTGCGGCTTTCAAAAGCCGCACTTTGCCCGCGCATCCCCCCCCCCGTGTGGCAGGGACCTCAGTATGTCTTGTGTTATGTGGGTGCCAAATTTCAGCATTCCATGTGGTTTGGAAGTACTTGACCATTTTATAATGCAACCTGAGTCCCTACCTAATGAAGGATAAATGTACCAATATCCCATTTTCAGATTTTTCTTGTAACTGGGGCACCTTGGACTACACATGGATTTCAAGATTCTAGTTCATTTGAAAGCACTCTAATTTGATAGCCCTACAAGTGACACCCAAAGACCTTTATAACTTCTACTTTCAAACAGGGTATCTTCATTAACCTACTGACCTCCTGTCCTTTTAAGATGCAAGGGAGACTGCCCCATGGGCAGTGATTGTGGTGGGAGGGAATTGGCAATGGAGTATGGAGGTCATTATTCCACATTACTTACAAAGCTGGAATCTGGAAGGTGCCTAATTCAAGACCTTCCAGTTACTAGGCAAGGGTGTTTGTTTTTACACTTGATGGTCAAAACAGAGTTCAGCACTCCAGCAGAGAGGAACCCAAACCATACAGAGGTTCTGATGTCTTTTCATACACTTAAAAACCTTGTGTTTGGGGGGGGGGTATTTTCAAATGGCAACCAGAAACATGCTTCTTTGTTCACAGAATAAAAGTTCTAATTTACAGCATAACGACAAACACACACTTCTGTGATATTTTTACTCCTTATAATCCACAAGCTACAATACTGAATGGAACTGAAAAACAACATACCTTTGAAATGTTGTATTCTCTGTAAAATGAGGAGGCCCGTTCACCATATAGAGTCCTTCAGATCCTCGCACTAGTAGGGAAAACAGCATTGATTGCTTTTGATATACAGTGGAATTTATACTGATTTTCACATTAAAGGAATGTTTGTGGCCTGAGAACTGAGTAATCAAATTTGAATCTATGGTTGTCATCAAATATACTGGTTTTGATCCCTTAACACTGGCAAGGAACTGACTTGGATAAGGTGGCAACCAACAGCATCATCCTAAATGGAATTACACCCTTCCAAGTTTGCTGAAATCCATGACTACTGGAGCAGACAGATCAAGAAACTTAAATGGTGCAGCTGCACTGCTGCCAGCTATGGGAAAAAACATATAATACCGTTTCACATAACAGCTTTTTCAGAGTGTGCTGTGTGAATAACATTAGTTTATACGTCACTGAAAAGAGAGGAAAAACAATAGCATTAAAATGGTCATCTTACATTATCACTAATTCTTGCATGAAAACTCCCTAATTCCTACCACAATGTTATAAATACTTACACAATTCTAATCCGTGAATTAACACACAACGTTCATCCCACATCAATGAAACAAATTCAGTGGTCATGGTATCCTAACAAACTACTCCCTTTCTACAGCTATGGAAAAACGGCTGAACCATAGTTCTGCCAAATTTTCAATTTCAAATTCTCATGCCAGTCTCAGATTTACTCGGTTTTGCTCAGAACTGTCATACTGCAGAGGCAGGGAGAAGAAAAAGATGTACCATTTTTAGATATCTCCCACATTTGTCACTTTATCTCAAAGCAGTGCCATAAACCACTTCACCTCAAGAAAAGGTCTTGGAGAAATAATTCTCCCACACTCCTTAGCAATTTCCACTTAGCAAGTTACCAACAAAAGGACAGACCTTGCTGGCAAAGCACAGAGGGCTCAGATGAATATACCCAACACCAAGGTATCATTTACACAGTGACACTAAAAAGGCAGCCTGAAATACAGACCAGTTTGCACAAGGTACAGTATACGATTCAAACTCCACCTCAAGTGCCTCTTAGCAAGCTCTAACTAGAGATGTGAAATTTCCAGAAATTTTCCGGAAAAAAATGGAAAGTTTTGGAAAAATTGGAAAAAATTCCACATTAGCACTTCTTTTTTCTTTTCCAGATTGAAAGTCATTCTGTTACTTTAGGAACATAAAATATGACTATGGACATTTTTATTTGGCATGAAATTATCACAACTAGCATATTAAAAATATAGTGTATCCAAACAATTATTACAAACAGAATACCCACCCACATGCAAAAACAAAGCTGAAACCTTTTTCTTTACTTGTGACAATAGCACCTCTTAAAGGAAGAAATGCATCTTGTTCTTGCATTAGAGAGTTCAGTTTGTAACCTAGGACTTGCTTGTCCTCAGTGCACAGAAATTAGACCATACATATTTTTTAGAAATGATTTGGAAAATATTTGAACTCCTTGTCTTAAAATATTTTATTAATCATGTTAAAATAAAATGTTCCATAATCAATTTTTTTCCTTTTCTTTTTTCAATTTTTTCAGTTTTTTGGAAAAAACAAAAAAGGCTTCAGGGAAAAAACAGACAAAAAACAGGTTTTTCCCGAATTTTTCCGGGACTTCACATCTCTACCTCTAACCAGTTTAATCACCTATGCAAAAGTTCAGATTTGTACTGTCCTACAATACTCTTACATTATAATATGTTTAGTGTTATGTGTAGCAGAACGAAAACTGTGACTGGCAATCATCTTTACTCTACATTAACACTGCTTAAAAAAAGTTCATCACCAATGCCATTAGGACCCAAGCAGTCCACAAAATTGGCAAGCAGAACACTGAATGAAGCAAGTAGGAAACACATTAATGACACTACAGGTGTTCAAAATTAAAATATCCTCAACAAATAATTTTGGCATTTACAACTCTAATGTACTGTTATTTTTTAAGTGATCACAATATTTTCAACTCAGTTTAAGGGACAAACCTCTGACACGAATCCTAGATACATGTGGATCATAACTCTACAAAACAAGAACTGCATAACTGGTAGAACTCCAAGCAATGCCTGTCTTATAGAAACCCTCTCAGTGGCAAGTCCAGAGATGTCCAAGTTGCAAGAGCAGGTGGGAGAAGAGAACAGAAGAAATCAGAGCAGCTCCACAGTCACCACAGCTTTGTATTTTGTCAAGTAAAATACAGTCTTTTCAGACAGCATGCTACCGACTCTATTGCTGTAACACACCTGATAAAAAATCATCTTTAACAATTACGTAAAAGGAGGCATTTAAGAATGCACAACTTTTCTGTGGCTAAGTCTCCACAAAGAATTTCACCAAAACAACACCCCTTTTACACAACTGTATGCAACACAGTCCCTCTGAAGCATTCATGCACTCTCCGTTGGATAAAGAACATCACAGTTTGATGATCTGGGTCATGCGTACAATTTTTTATACACCACCCAAACCCTACAGAAGACCGATCCAGGCTTAGAAAAGCTGTACGAACGGGACGTTCTCCCAAACTGATATGAGCAGGGCCACCGGCTCACTTGCACTAGATTCCACATCACTTATTTCTGGAGTAAACACGCCTAACGGTTGCAATCCCGTGTGTGTGTACTTAATAGAAAATGATCTCCATTGAACCCAAGACAGTAGGCTTATTTCTGAGTTTAGGATCGTGCTGCGCATGACGCAACGCAAGAGCTCCAAAGGACTCCGCCGCGCGGCAACCGTGACCTCACAAGGACCTCGCTCTATTGGTCCCACCGGGGGGAGAGCCCCTTATCGATTACAGCAAACCCACCTGCCAGCAGTGGAGTGGGAGGCGCCATCTTGAGCCGGACCCCGACCTCTCTCCTTCCGGGTTACGGGAAGGTAGGTCACTGACTACGACTATAAATCGTACACGTCTCCTCGTCCTCCGCAGCCAGCTCAAAAGCGGAAGCTTCTCTCCGCATGACGTGTAGAAGCTTAAGGGAGGGGTCGGGGGAGAGGAGGCGGAACAGCTTCCCTAGTCACGTGCCAAAGAGAGGCGGGCGAAGTTTCCTACCCGAGCCCCGATTGGTCCAAATAGCGGAGAGTGCGATGACAGACACAGGGAGGTTAAGAACGGTCGCGAGTTTAAATCTAGTTTAGGAGGCCAAAAAGGGAGCCCCGGGCTTGGCAGAAGGACTGGTTCCAGGTCGTGGCCTCAAACTCATTTCCCCCCCCTTCTCCCGGCGCTGCGTAACGTGCTTCCGGAGGGCGGGTCCTGCGTGAGGGGCAGTTGCTGCTTACGCGGCGGCTCGCCTGGAGGGAGGGAGCGAGAGAGAGCGAGCCGCCTCATTCCCTCAGCGGTGGCAGCGGCAGCAGCAGCAGCGCCACAGGCGGCGAGCGACTGGGGGCTCGGGGCGAGAGCAGGCGGGTGCGGCGTTGGTCGAGCGCGGCGGCTGTGGCGGTGGTGGCCGGCGCCTGCAGCCCCGGTAGCCAAGATGGTGGCCAAGCAGCGGATCCGGATGGCCAACGAGAAGCACAGCAAGAACATCACGCAGCGCGGGAACGTCGCCAAGACCTCGGTAGGGGGGTGTCCCTCAGGGGAGCCGTTGGGAGCGGCGCGGGTCTCCGCCTCCCGGGGAAGACGGGGCCGCTGGGGGGAGGATGTGCCGCGGGACTCCCCTTCCTTCCTCCCTTCCTTCCCTCCCTCCTGCAGCCCCGGTAGCCAAGATGGTGGCCAAGCAGCGGATCCGGATGGCCAACGAGAAGTACAGCAAGAACATCACGCAGTGCAGGAACGTCACCAAGACCTCGGTAGGGGGTGGCCTTCAGGGGAGCAGTTGGGAGCGCGGGTCTCCACCTCCCGGGGAAGACGGGGCTGGTGGGGGGAGGATGTGCCACGGGACTCTACCTTCCTTCCTTCCCGTGAGCAGGGCTGACGTGGTGGCTCTTTCCCCCTCACAGAGAAACGCGCCCGAGGAGAAGGCGTCGGTGGGGCCGTGGCTCTTGGCTCTCTTCATCTTCGTGGTCTGCGGGTCGGGTAAGTGCGGGGCACCAGCTGTTGGCCGGCCCGGGGGGTGGGTGGGGAGGTAATGGAAGAGCGCGAGCCACCGAGGACGTCCCCGCGACAGCTGCTGCTTCGTCTCCTTCACGTCTTCCTTATGGGACACCGACAGTCGCCAGAAACCCGCTCTTCTTCTTGTGGGGAAAAAAAACCCCGTAGTTATCTAGTGTCTGTTGATCCTGCTCTCCTTTTGCGGAGCTTCGTGCCGCGCTCGCGCGTGTCTGTGTGGTTTTCTCCTCCTCGTTTTGTCTTTGTAACAGACTCCCGAGCTTCGTGGCCCGGTGAGCACCTGAACCTTGCTTTCCCAGATGTTCGTGCAAGGCTCTCAGCGCTGTGCCACGCCAGCTCCACCGTCCTCCTCTTCTCCCCCCCACCCGCATCCGTTTCCCAACCTGCTTTTCCCCAATATGGCTCTCTTTTTGCTCCGTTCTTGTAAAGACAAGGTGAAGCAATAACTGTTGTAACATTTAATCTTCTGATGGTGTGTGTTTATAAACGGCACAGTACAAATTCTTTGAATGTTTCTGCACCTGGAGTATGACATCTGTATCCTGTCCTTCCTTCCTTCAAGGAGATTGGGGTGGCATACCTGGCTCTCCCCATTTTATCCTCACAACAGACTACTGAGGTAGGTTAGGCTGAGAGTGTGCCCCATGAGCTTCAGGGTACACTTTACAAGGTCCTAGCCGAATACTCTTAACCACAGAACAGTAGACGCTCCACTGTGAAAACACTTAGAATGTTAGTTTCAGAATGCTGTCTTAAGCGTTTTACTTCCTGTGAAGCCAGGTCTGAATATATTGCTTTGTGGTTTCAAGTTCACTTCTTTTGAATATCAAAATTATATGGAAAGGGGTTTTGCCATTCACCAGGTGGCTTATGATAAAAAAAAGAAAAGCTTGGTTTCCATAATCTGGTTGAACACTGTTATTAAGACTACCATGTGATAGCTCACCTGTTTGCCAAGCTTATTGGCCTCAACTTTTGTTGATATGTGGGAATTTGGTTGCTTGTTACTAATCATGTAAGGAGGCTGTATCACTTTTATCGTTGGTCAAAAGATAATAAACACATTTGTAGCTTGGCAAAATAAGATATAAATGAAGGTCTGAAACATTGTGGGGTTGTAGCTGATTTTGTGTGATAGACTTATCACTTCCCAGAGTTTATTAACTTCTGCTGAAATATTTAGTATGCAAACCATAAATAGCAGTTTTGCACATTATAGTGGTCAAAGAAGTAGAACTTATCTATCTCACTAATTCTAGCTTGTTCAAGTTATATAAATAAAATTCCAGTTAGCAATCTAAAGAGAACTTTGTGGGATCAGGCCAGTGCTCCATCTAGTTTAGCATGCTGTTTCTTGCAGTGGCCAAACTATGTTGCTTCCAGAAAACTGGAGAGTTGTTTTGCCATATGGCGTAGTATATAGTTATCTTTCTACTTCTTTATCTATCTATTTAAAAAATTTTAACATGGGATTTTTTTCGAACTCAATGGCAGGGCCTTGTCAGGGAAGACCATTTTAGAGTTATGTGTATCACCTGACAAACTTCTTGGCTAGCAATATCTAAATCTGCTTCCTTTTGCAGCTATTTTTCAGATTATTCAGAGTATCAGGATGGGCATGTGAAGAAGCTGATCTTTAAACAAGACTTTTCTCCTGTGAACTATGAACTCTCATTCCTGATGTTTGATAACTTGGAATTTAAATTTGCTGTCGTCTTGCTTATGAAGAACTTTCCATATTGACCATATGTCATTCCAGGTTCCTTCACAAGTCATTCCAGGTTTTCTAGTCCATGCCACAGTGCCTTGAAAAAGCGTCACATGTATAAAGCAATAAAGAGTTATTGTTAACTTACAATCGTGGACCTACTTATTCTGTGAATCAAACTCATGCTTTATGTTAATATGAAAGCATAGGCAGTGTAGATACTTAGTAACTGCATCATATGTAAACACTGATCTTTGTTAATCTTCTGTATAGATGGAAGTGGTTTTATTTAAAATGGAAAAGTTAAGCTTATCGATAGTGATTGTATGACTAGTTCAAAGCGCACTCATGCAGCTTGGTTAACGGATGTGTGCTGTGTTATTGCTTATCTGAAAAGAACATCTTATGTATGTGTAGCTTAGTTTTACTCTAGCATGTGGCATCTCAACTTTCAAATGGTTACTAGTGGAAGACCTTATCCTATGCTTCTTGGGACATTGGTTATTGAAGCAGTTTAGTGTAAAAGCAATGCTTTTAATTGACCATAGATTACACAAAGGAGCAAACTTTTCTGATGCATTTGAGACTGACGTTTCACAATGTTTAGCTGTTGTATATTGTATTTCACTGTTGATGTTTCTTACATCGTCATTCCTTGGTTGGGGTGGTTGGAACCTTCAGGAACAATTTGAACAAAGGTGGGGTGTGAGTGCAAAATATCACATGGTGACTTGTGCCATAATACTATAATTCATAGTAGTCCAGACAGCATTAACATGCATGCAGCCTGGTGTACCACAGTTCAGCTGAACAAGTTAGCAGGTTAAAAACATACTGCTATATCCACATTTTTATATTGCTGTGACTCAAGCTTATTTCTTTAGCCTGTACAGCATGTGAATTTCATAGAAGTCAGCAGAACAGTGTAAAAGACTAAATGAGTTGCGTTTTCACAGGGTAGCAGACATAAAATTGATATGTCTTTGCCACACTAAGAACATCTCCTTGTTGCAAAGCATAACAAGGTAAAGATGAAGTCAGGTACTCTCTCAGAGAATGCCTTTTTAAGCAGCTAACCGGACCACGGAAATACACAATTCAAAGGGCTGAGTGAAAGGTTAAAAAGGCAAGCAATTCTGTGATCCTGCAGGGTTATGTTTGTCATAGGCAAGTGACTGGGAGGCTATATTTCTTACCCTTTGCTGTCAGCGCATTCTGTAAATGAGAAAGCTTGTTTGTAATTGAAGAACTATTTCCAATAAATTACTTTAAAAATCTGTTTGAAGTTTCGTAAGTGATTTAAATCAAAATACTTTTCAAGTAAGGTTGTCTTTTCTAGCTACCTTCTTTAGAATCATAGGAGAATATTGGTGAGCAGAAATATCTTCAAGACTGATTCATTAACAATAGACGTGGTTCTCCAAAATTGGTCTTACAGATGGATGCACAGCCAGTATTTCAAGCTTGTAAATAAGTACATACGCCCAATGCTCCCTCTAAACTGTGGAGTCTTGTGGGCAAAAATTCTACTTTGTGTGCTACTGGCATTAAAGTTGTGAGTGAGCTATTTGGCTGCTGCATAAATTTGTTTGCTCTGGAGCCATCCTTTCTGAATGAGACAAAAATGTGTGAGCTGTAGGCTAAAAAACTGAGCTTGTTCACACTAACACAGCTTAGAAGGAACACTGCATATGCCTGATTTAAGAAAAAACTTCTCTGGTACACTCATTAAGACAAAATAGTGGATTGTTGTCAGTCCTGTTGTTCATATTCAGCAGAAGAATGCTAGTTCTGACCTGTCTTACATCTAGGGAATACTTTAAAAGAATATGGTAAACATCTGGCTCTCATCATTGCTTGTATGTGAAACTGTAGTCCCCACAGTTTAAGGTACTGAACTCCTCAAAGGAACAGAGTACAACTCTAATCACCCAGGCCCTTCTCTGGCTCTATTATACTGCTGTCTGTGCAGCTGGTTCTTTAGAACAACTATACACAGGTACCAGGCAACTAAAGTTAGTACCTGATAAGCAAACCAGTTAAGCTGGAATCAAAATGCTTATTAAATTATGCTACTCTTCCATAGCTGTTCTGTAATGGAACAGACCTGCTGTTGCCATCAACCGTGAGAAAAAAATATAAGTATTTCATGTTTTCTTTCATTAACAGGGCCCTGGTTAGTATTTGGATGGGAGATCAAGGAATACCAGGGTTGTGACATGGAGGCAGGCAATGGCAAACCACCTCCAAATGTGTCTTGCCTTGAAAATCCTATGGGGGTCACCATAAATCAGTTGAGACTTACTTGGCAAAAAAAAAAAGAGATGGGGGTATGCATTTGGATGAAAACTAATGTGCTCCATTGCTCAAGACACTAACTCCTCCTAATCAGAAAATTACTACTAGGTGGGCAGCTTATTGACACACTGTATTGTGGTGACTTCTTGATGCAGTTTTGGTTCTGCAGAGCTTGGCTTGTGGGGGAGATGGGGAGTAAAAAATAGGAAATGGGTATGTTAAGTAACCCGCACTGATTTGCTACAAATGGAGGATGTGCTGATGGGGTTTCCATTCTTTGCACACATTCTGGTAATCATTCAGTGCTTATTGCAACCTGTAACATCACAGAATGATGACATTTCCCTACCATAGTTCCCTGTCCTTTCAATGAGTGTGTGGTAATTCTACTCTTACTGATACATAGTGCTTGTTGTGACAAGTTCAACCCGTGAAATGGACTGCATTCCCCCCTCCCCCATTCTGATGTGTAAGATTGTGTCTGTTACAGTTGGGGAAAGGCATACATCAAATCTTCTAACATTTCTGCTAAAAAGGAAAATGCGGCCACAGAGATTAGTTGTTTAAAAGGTATCTTAAATCTCTGTCCAGGTAAGATGACTGGCTTTGTTTTTACATCAGGCCTGGTATTATCTTTAAAACCAATATGTAAATCTCTATTCTGTCCACTGCCAGGCCAAGAAAACCTATTCTTGTTTCCCATCTACTTTAAAATTTAAATAGCCTGATAATACACAATTCTGGTATAAATTTCAACAATATAATGGCAATGTAGCCTGTTACCAAGCACGAAAAATGTTTTAAGTTCTTAGGTTTATGATTGATTTTCTCCAGTCATTTGTATTTTCACAGCTGTGAGAAGTAAGGATGCTGGTGTGATGGTACATACTTCAAAAAACAAAATATAAATTCTTTAACATGCTTTGCTGAATTGATGAACTAATAAGTGTACAATATTTTGTGGTCAGTGTGCTGTTGCTTGGCTCCTTTAGGTCATGGGGCATACCTTGCCTTCTTCCCCCAGTAGCCTCCTACCTCCCTCTGAAAAGCTGTTCTTGAGGCTTGAGGGCTGCTGGCACCAAGACTGGGATGTGTCATGGGATACGGTTGAAGCTTAATGCTTGTGGGAAAGCTTACACACACTCTCTCCCTCTGTACAGCACACTGCTGTGTTCCTGAGGGTCCCCTGATCCACAGAATCAGCTTTCCAGGGTGCTGAGGGGGAAGAGCTGGTGTGAACGCCTCATGTGCTTGCTTCATAGGCTCCAGCCTCATATCTAATGCAATGGAATTGTGATATTCTATAGTTCTAGTTCCTAGTTGTAAGCATGTTATTTTCCTTTCTCCCTCTTTATTCCTGCAGCACACTGATACAACATTCTTAGTGTGCTTTCTCCTAAGACCTTGAGGCGTTTCCAGGGTGGACACTTGGGTTTTACTTCACGATTGTGCAACTCAAAAGGTTAGGACAAAATTTCCTATCTCCATTATTTGGTACGTAGATTTATTTACACTTGAGAGTTAATGTAAATTCTGCAGACATTAAATATGTAATACCATAAATTATTGTTGCTCTGTTGCTAGTTGAAAAGATACTTCCCAGTTCAGCAGCCTATTACATTTATATCTTGCACTTGTCCTTCCTCTAAGGAGCTCAGGCTACACAACTCTCCCCGTTCTATCTTTAGAACAATTCTGGCTGTGAGAGACAGGCCCAAGGTCTTCCACTGAGATTCATGGCTGAATGAAAGTTTGAGCCTAAATCTTGCCCATCCTGACCTAATACTCTAGCCGCTATACTGATTGCCCCTCAATGTCTTTTGAAGATTTTTCACATGCTGTGTGGGATTTTATCTTGCTGAATAATTTGGTAACAGCTGGGCAGTCGCTATCATCTCCAACATCATTTAGCATCTAATTGTACTTACTTGCAACCTCTGCCCCTAATGCGGACCCAAAGCAGCTTCCACCATCTCCATTTTGTCCTCACAGCAATCCTGCGAGGTAAGTTAAACTGAGTGTGTGTGTGAATGACCCAGGGTCTCCTAGAGACCTCAACTATCTTGACTTTTTGGACACTCATAATCTCTTGCGAGACTAAATGTGTGACTCGAACATTGTAGACTCTTGCTCTTAACAACCCGTCTTTTTAAAGTACATTGACTCTGTTGAATGTTTATGCACACTGTGATACACAATCAGGATTGTGTGTCCTGGTTCACTTGAGCGGAGGTATAAATCTTAATTTGCTTTAGGTCTTTGGAGTTTCCTCTCTACTGAAGTAAACAGAGAACTTCTCATTAGAAGAGGGAGTTTCTGGGTTTGCATCAGATGTCCTGTTCCAGCAAGCTTTGGGGTGCTGATGTAGAAGTATCCTATTTATTTCCACAGAACTTTATGAAGATGAAGAATGGATCAGAGGAAGGTATCTATGTATTACTATCCATACCTACTGGTACCTGGTTTTGTTTAGAAAAATTATTTCAGAAACTCCCAGTGGTGTATTCATCCATACACACTATTGGAGACATTGGACACCGGGTATGATAATCTCTAAGAATGCTCTGTAGATTCTTTCTCAGTTACCCACCCTTTCAGTTTGGGGTGCTGCAGAAATTTTGGTAAATTGTTTCTTTGTTAAGAGATATTTTACCTCTGAGCAACCTGAAGATTAGCTTACCCGTAGGGTGACGGTAAGTAGGTGACATATTTCTTTTCTGACAGGCTTATGAAGAGGTCATTGGGCAGCTCAGCATTGTTTTGGACCATGCTCAGCTCAGCTGAAATGCAGTAGACACTTTTAAGATGATGCTGGAATAAAAGAAGCAGGCTTTCTTAACTGGATAGCAACATTTATTATCATGTGATTTATTGCCTTCCAGAGTGCTTGCTTTTATCACACTAAAAAAAAAAAAGTTGGAGGACTGTTTGGATCATCCGTGTGATAGCTTTCTCCTCTGGCTATTAGGCTGTCTTCCTTTCCTTCTTCGACATTTACTTTTTTAGTGACTCTTACCTGACCAAACCCCACTGTTGTTTCTCTCCTCTTCCTAACAATTGCACAACAGACAGATTTCCCAACAAAGCCGTACCTGCATTGGAAAAAACCCTGCACCCTTTGTTTCAACCAGATGTCCTGCTTTTAAAAGGTAGAAAGCTTCTGTCTATAAAAAAGATGATAACTTGGCAGTTCTCCTACCTTAGATAGCCTAACCAGTTTTAATTTAAACCCTTGTTCCCTTCTTTCTGGCCTGCCAGACCTAGATGTTGTTTTTGTTTTGCCTGCGGTTGTATCCTCCCTTCCTCTGCATCCCTTGATACTCACCATGTGGCTGAAGGAGGTGGTGGAGGTGGTCATTGCCAGTACAGAAGCTATTTTGAAATCCATTTCAATTCAACTATATGGATATTGCTCAACAAATGCCATTTGTACAGCCTTGTCTTGCTTTCCCAGCTTGATGGTTAATCTCGCCCTGGGGTGGAGTGGCTAAGAAGGGAGTGAGTGGGGAGAGAGCCTCCTTGTGAAATGGATGTGCGTGGGAGAGGACTTGTTCTCTATATGGTAGTTTGGGAGGAGCAGAGGGAGTTGTGCAACGGGTCAGTCATACGGCTGTAGGACACTGAGCAAGTCCTCTGCAAGGTCCTTAGGTCGTAGGACCTGATCCTAAGCCCCTTGGGGTCATTGTGAACTATAGCCCGGTGCATACAGCAACATATCATTCTCCCTTAAAACTGATACACAGAACCTAGGTCCAAAAATAATGATGGATTGGATCAGTCCTGTAGCTAGGGACGTTTTTGTGAGGGGGCCTTGGGGGAGCCGCCAGCTAATTAAATCGGGGGGCAGCCTCCCTCCCCCCCAGCAAGGGCTGGTGCATACAGCATCTGGCTCCCTCCCTCCCAGAGGAGCCCCAGTGCCCCTTCCCGCGTTGGCACACCAGGGGCAGCCTGATCTCCCCCCTCAGCTCCCTTCCGGTGGAGGCGAGGCGTGTGGTGGCTGGCCTGGCCACAAAGGGGCGGTGTGTGGGTGCATTGGCACACAGAAGCACAGCCGGGCGCGCCTGGCCAAGGCTGGATAATGTGCCCGCTTGCCTCCTTGCTTTGCCTGGCTGGGCTTACCTGCTGCTGGTGGGCTAGGTGGCAAGCATCTCTCAGCCCAGCCTTGCCGCCTCTGTTGCTGCTTGTGCCGCTCTCATCCTCCCGCCGACAGGCAATCCGGGGGGAGGGGGAGCCAAGGCTCAGGGAGGGAAGCCCATAAAAACCACTACGTGGCCAGGCCCTGTGGGCCCTGCAGTAGCTATTGGCCTGGATTGGATCCTGTGGGCCTGGATTGGAAGAAATGGACAGGATGGCTCTCCCCCCCTTCTCCTTGCAGGCTCCTGTAAGAGATGGGGGCAGAAAAGCATACACCCTCTCAAATTGTGTGGGCTTTTCTTTCAAAAGAACAAGAGTTCATGCAAAAGAAGAAGTGTGGGTGGGGGCAAGGGAAGGCTTCTGCAAGCTCTACCTCCTTGGTGCAGCCCCTCCCTTTGCCTCTCACTCCTTTCCTGAGGCTTCCCCAACTCTCAAGAGTCATATCAAAAAGCTGCAGGGAGGGGGATTCATTCAATGAACTCCCTCTGGTCACAGTTCATAGGATTCCACCCAATCTCCAGAACACAACCATTATAGCTCAGGATCCACTAATGCTGTATCTTGCCTGTCATTCACTGAAAACCTTCACCACAGAGGTACGGAAATCAGCCAGGCAGATTATCATCATCATCATGGTGTGGAGGTAGAGTATGACAACCAAACAGGTAAGTCTCAGGTCTCACCTCAGCCATAAACTTGTGTAGGTGTCCTTAAGCAAGCTGTTGCTTCCCAGCCTCAGCTTTTGCTCTCCCTGTCTGCATTATGGGGATAATAATACTGGCTAATCTTACAGGGTGGTTGTAATGATTACTGAGTATATACACCTGAAGTGCTTGGGACACTCACGAAGTTCAGTGGAGACTGCTTTATATTCCTTCGTTTTCTGAAGTGGAACAGGTCAGGGGACACCCAGAGCAGGGCCTTCTAGTGTTGACACCCTAAATGTGGAATGCCCTTCCCTGTTGTTGATTTTGTAATCTGGATCTGATTATTTCTGTAAACTGCCCTGAGAACCAGTTGGACATCTGTTATGTACATAAGTGCCGTCAACTTGCAACTGACTTATGGTAGCCTCGGCGAGAGACTTTCAAGGCAAGTGAGAAGCAGAGGTTGTTTGCCATTGTTTTCCTCTGCAAAGCCCCTCCCTTGGTGGTCTCCTAGCCAAGTACTGACCCTCCTTAGCTACCAAGACCCACAGAGTTCGGGCTACACTATGCCGCCTTCCCTCCCTGTTGCAGACAGAATCAAAAAACAAGCGTGAACATCAGACCCCAAAGTATCAACAGTCAAACAACTTGTAAATGCAATGAATAGTGCCTATTTGAAGTACATACAAAATACAGTTTCAATCTGTCATAAAGAAAATCAGTCTCAGGATTGATGATTCAGATTTTCTTAGTTTTATTCATTCGTATTTTCACCGTTGTGAGAAATAAGAATGTCAGCATGACACTATATCAATTGAAAAAATGGCCTACCTCCTTCAGTTCTTTGATATCCTTGATGAAGTGTAGGATAGGCATTTAGAAACCCAGTATTCTAGAGGGGAGCACACAGTGGCTTGACTCCTAGGAATTATGAGTAGAAGGGGTTCTACTCAGTGCCAGGAGGCAACAGACTCCTAGGCATCACCCAAAAGCTGCTCCTAAGATTGGGGGGGGGGCTTGTTGGAAAAACAGCAGAATGGGACCTGTTGAACACATGAAACTGCCTTGTACTTATTCAAACCATTGGTCCATCAAGGTCAATACAGTCTACTCAGACTGGTAGTGGCTTTCCAGGGTCATAGGCCTTTCCAGGGCCTTTCGTATTACCTATGACCTGACCCTTGACCAGTGAGTTTTGGCCCCTCCTTGGTTTGCATGTGCAGAACACAAAACAGGAATCAGCAGCAATTGCCCCGTTTGATTATTGCAAAAGTTCTTTGGTGGAGGACTGGGCTATAAATATCTTTGATGAATAAAATGTATAAGTGCTATTATTGTTGTTTTTAATCCCATAATATTTTCACATGCAGTTCACAGTTAATAATCAAGACAGAAGAGATCTCTGGGCTTTTGTTTAATGTGCAGCCTACACCTACATTCAAGATTTCTTTCTCAATATATTTACATAATTGTAGCATTCACACTTAAGAAAAACTTACTAAATCCCTTTGTTAATTATATATGATATACCATCGATATACTTTTCTTCAAAGGGGAAAAAGTAAATACACTATGGGCATTAGTGGAGATTCCTATAACCCAATTATACAGGTAAAATACTCGTTTAGCAACCTACGGGGGTGAAATTCCTCCCCAGTTACCTTTCCCCCCCCTTCAGAATGCATAAAGCAGTAGCTCTACAACTTTCTTCTGTTTGGACCTGTCACTCCTGCACATTAGTAAACAATATCCCCAAAGTAACTTTCCTCTTATAGGAATATCACTTTCCTCTTAGTACTACATCCCCCCCCCCCCCCCGTAAACAAAAAGCACCTGGAATATAAAATAATACCAGCCAAATCAGCTGATTTTTGCATTTGGACTAGATTTTTTAAACTTTGTGGTTGGGTACAGTTGGAGACTGGAAGGTCTGTAGCTCAGCAGTTTTGAGACCCAAGTGCCATGTGACGGAGTGAGCTCCCATCTCTGGCCCCAGCTCCTGCCAACCTAGCAGTTCGAAAGCAAGAAATTGCAATTTGATAAATAGGTACCGCTTTAGTGGGAAGGTAACAGTGTTCTGTGGGCCTTGGCATTTAGTCATGCTGGCCACATGACCACGGAAACGTCTTCGGACAGCACTCGCTCTTTGGCTTGGAAACGGAGATGAGCATTGCCCCCTAGAGTAGGATTCAACTGGCTTTCGAGCAAGGGAAACCTTTACCTTACAGTTAGAGCAGTTTTTTGCCCTAGAAAATGTTATGTATCAAGGTTAAAAAAAATGCCCCAGAAGCTCTTCCACTGAGCCACAGCTGCAGAAGAAGGTTTAAACACCCTTTCCCTGTGTGTAGCGGTCTTAGTCTGAACTAGGCCTTTGTGTGCCTAAGAGGCACAGAAATCCAGAACACCTTGCCAGCCCAAGCACTTTTGGCACCATAGGCAACCACTCATCCTCCACCTTCTGCACCAAAGCACATTGAGAAGCCACTGCGTTTCCTTACTTTCCCATCTGCCCTGCAGTAGTGCTTGCCTTCCTTGCCCGCCCCCCGTGGAGGCACCACACAGACGTTGCTGCCCTCCTCACCTCTCCCACACTAGGTCAAAGCAGGGCAGAAATCCATGACCTGCCCATCTCATCCTCTTGTGCAGGGGTGAGGGGGCTAGGGAAGGAGGAAGAGGGCCAGACCCACTGTGTCAGTTATTACTTAATTCTCACATTGCGTTGGTCTTTAACCGAAAGGCGAGCTGTATACAAACTGAAGAATGCAGGACATATGAAGGAAGGAGGAACTGCCAGTCCAGAGTAAGTAAGGAGATGGTTAGAGAGCATCTAGCTGCCTTAATCACTTTCAAATCTCCAGGGCTGGATGGCTTGCATCCCAGGGGGCTAAAAGAAATTGCAGATGTTATTTCAGAGCCTCTGGCTCTAATCTTTGAGATTTCCTCAAGGGAGGTGGTAGACCCGCTCTATTCTGCTTTGGTCAGGCCTCACCTGGAGTACTGTGTCCAGTTTTGGGCACCACATTTTAGGAAGGATGTTGACAAGCTCGAGCGTGTCCAGAAGAGGGCAACCAGGATGGGGAGAGGGTTGGAATCCAAGTCTTGTGAGGAAAGGCTGAATTGGGGATGTTTAGCCTGGGAAAGAAGGCTTAGAGGGGATATGATTGCAGTCTTCAAGTATTTGAAGGGCTGTCATGTAGAAGATGGAGGGGATCTATTCTCTCTTGCTCCGGATTGCAAGACTAGATCTAATGGGTGGAAACTACAAGGGAGTCGATACCGGCTAAATATCAGGAGAATCTTCCTAACTGTCAGAGTGGTTGAGCAGTGGAACAGACTGCCTTGGGAGGAGGTGGATGCTCCTTCGCTGGACGTTTCCAAGTGGAGGCTGGACGACCATCTTTCCGGTATGTTGTAGGGCTATCTTTCGGCTACGCTCCTGCAGAGTGCAGGGGGGTTGGACTAGATGACCTGCAAGGTTCCTTCCAGCACTAACATTCTGTAATTCTACGTCAGCCCCAATGGAGGGAAGGAAGAGATAAGGCTCCTCATGGCTGCCCACGGGGGCCAGTTGCACCTCTTGTGCTGCTGCTTACTGCAGCAGACCCAGATGCAGCAGGAGCTGGGTGGGAGGGCGGCACAGTTTGTGGGTGCCAGTCTGCCTCTGGAACTCAAGGCCTATAGCTGCGTAGTGGACAGACTGCCAGAACACATCTTTGTAAAGAGTTCAGTAAAACTACCGAATTTTGCAGTCCATTTCAGTAGTGCACCTGCAGATGCCAGTCCCTAAGGCTTGGATTCACCGGAAGAGTTCCATATGCACCAGGGTCCTTGAACAAGTGGAAATATGAACAGAAGCTCATGTTAGCACCTTTGCGCTAAGTGAAACATCACATATCCTGAACTGCTTTTTGACTTGCACAAAATGTTCTGCAAGCAATTTCTGAGCATTATAAGATATTGGTCAGAAACCACTAGGTATTGCTCAAGATCTTGAACAAGCAGAACAACTCTGTTTCCACTTCCACATCCACTGAATTCAAGCTTCCTTGGCACACCAATTTAGGGGCTACATAGCTGAACAAAATTTATGCTGACCAACACTGCCACCTCCTGGCTAGTCAGTCACAGAGAATTTAAAAATCTTTACAATAAGAACACAAATCCAAAACACCCTGGTGATGAACCACTGAAGTCAAGATAATTCAGCAAGGTCAGAAAAAACTCATCTAGCACCTGCCAATTCCACTATTGTGTTTTTAAAAATCCAATGAAATACTGTTGTAGCTCTGTAGATAAATATGAGTATACTTAAGTCTTGTTTGCAAACAAGGAGCAACTAGAATAGCAACTAGGATTCTAAATGTAAAAGAATGTTAGTATTTTGAGTTTAATCTTGAAGGCACAGTATTAAAACTAGATTCTCAACTTGGGGCCACCATCCTTGAATGCATGGGGTGGTGGGTGCATTTCCCCCCCCCCCATCTCCCTTCCAGACTGCTTCTGTGCATGGGGTGTGTGTTGATCATTGCACTAATCCAGCCAGTCACCTGATCAGCAAACAACTACCAGATGTTTTTGTATTCCATCACTTTTTGTACTGGAATGACTATAGAGCAACAAGGACTTCTTTCCATATGAGAATAGCTGGGACAGATAAATATTGCTAATAGACTGTAGAGATTGGTAACTAAAGCCCCGCCCCGGTGTCAATTTCACTCCCGGTGTGCTACTAATTGGCCCTCAGTAGCCAATCAAGAGGCAACAGAGGTATGTGGAAGAAGTCAGGCCCACTTTGGAGGAATGGGGGGCATGACCCACCTTTCCATCCCTGCTGCAAAGTGCCTGTCCCATAAAACTCGTTTATGATTAAACTTGAGCAGTTATCATCCAATACCCTGTCTTTAGGAGATACCAGTTTCAACACTTAAACTTCTGATTGCTTCCAAGACATTTAAGTGCTGAAATTGGTATCTTCTAAAATCAGGTACTAACCTTACTGAAATAGCTTGTGGTATTGACAGATAGTTCACAACTTCATTCCCACCACAGTATTCCTCCTCTCCAGTAGGGAGAGCCAGTCTGGTGTAGTGGTTAAGTATGCAGACTCTAATCTGGGAGAAAAACAGGTTGCTTACCTGTAACTGATGATCTTCAAGTGGTCATCTGTGCATTCACACCCATGGGATCTATTGCGCACGCACTGGATCGATCAGCATTGTAGCAAGCTCTTTAACAGATTTTCGTGCCTAGTCCCTCGGGCATGCGCAGGAACCCCACCGTGCATGCCCAGAGGGGTGGGCGTGGACATCCCACCAGTTCCTTCGAACCGCCGCAAATCACCCCCTATTGAAAATGTAGAAGCTGACAGCAGCGGGGAAGGAGGGCGGATGGTGTGAATGCACAGATGACCACTCGAAGATCATCAGTTACAGGTAAGCAACCTGTTTATCTTCGATGTGGTCTGTGTGCTTCACACCCATGGGAGATTAGCGAGCAGTGGCCTACCTGGAGGAGGGTGCTGGCAGGACCTTAATGCGTCGCCAAAGATAGAATGTGACATCCCATGTTGGTATTAGAGTTCTTACGGACGTCCAGGGCGTAATGCCTCATGAAGGTGTACTCCCTGGAGGAAGGCAGTGGAAGCCACAACAGCTCGGGTTGAATGGGTCTTGATGGGGCCAGGCAACTGCTGCTTTGCAATCAAGTAGCAAAGGTGGATGAGACCCGCAATCCACTTTGAGAGGCGTTGAACCGTGATGCGAATCCCCAGCCTCGCTGGTGCATATGAGACGAACAGTTGGGAGACATGTCTCGTTGGGCGGGTTCTGTTGAGGTAGGACAGTGTTGCCCTTTTGACATCCAAGGTATGTAACAGTCTGTCCTCTGGGGATTTCGGAGCTGGGAAGAAATCCGGGAGGAAGACCTCCGCCTGCACGTGGAACTCTGACACCACCTTTGGCAGGAAGGAGATATCCGGTACAAGGTGGACGCCGTCTGGCAAGAATGACAAATAAGGCATGTCATGCCGGAAAGCCAGTATTTCTCCAACTCACCTTGCAGAGGTGATAGCCACTAGAAAGGCCCAAGACAGGAATTTCATATCGCAAGTTGCGAGTGGCTCAAAGGTTTTCCTCGTAAGTTGATGAAGGACTAGCAGAAGATCCCAGGGAGTGACAGGAGTCTTGACAGGAGGGTAGAGGTGTAACAAACCTTTTAAAAATGTTTCGAAAGCGGATGTGAAAACATGGTGCATCCATCGACGTGAACATGGTAGGCCGAAATTGTGGCCAAATAAACTTTTAACGATGAATGGGAAAGTCCCGAGTCAGCTAGGGACAGGAGGAATTGGAAAACTTTCTCGAGGCCTGTGGAGGAGGCTCGAGGGGCATCATCACCTAGGGAAGAACAGAATCGTTGCCATTTATAATGATAGGACCTTCACGTAGTAGGTTTCCTGGCGTTGAGTAGAACATTGGCTACGCGGGTCAAAAAACCTTTGACGTGATGTAGGAGAGGGGAGTCTGACAAGAAGAGGAGGTCCTGTACCGGAGGGAATTGGTGGTACATTCCCATTGACAACTCGAGGACTGTGGAGAACCATGGTTGTCTCAGCCACCATGGTGTTATCAACAAGCAGTCCGCTCCGTCTCGGATGATCTTGCGTACCACTCTCAGAAGTAGGGGTAAAGGAGGGGAAAGGTACAGAAGGCCTGAGGACCAGGGAAGAAGGAGACCGTCTCTGAGCGATTGTGAGTCCCTGCCGCCTCGACTGCAGAACAGGAGACATTTTTTGTTGGCTCTGGTGGCGAAAACATTGACTTGGGGAGATCTCCACCTGCGGAAGAGTGGGAAAAGATAGGATGGGTTCATCTCCCACTCGTGAAGACTGAGCCTTGCTCGACTTAAATGATCTGCCTGCACATTCAGGTGACCTGGGATGTGTGTGGCTACCAAAAAGATGTTGTGAGCGATGCAAAAGTCCCATAACTGAATGGCGAGGTTGCAGAGACGTAGGAAGACCGTGCCTCCTTGTTTGTTTATATAACTGAGCACAGTGGTATTGTCCATGAGGACTGTAATACATTTCCCTTTGATTATTGGTAGGAAACTCGTGACTGCGAACTGAATTGCGAGCAGTTCCAGGAAGTTTATGTGTCGACCTTGCTCGTGGGTGTTCCACTTGCTCCCGACGCACAGACCCATCATGTGTGCACCCCATCCCGACAGGGAAGCATCCGTGGTCAGGGTGATTTGGGGTGATGGAGGATGGAAGGGTGCTCCCTGGAAGATATTGGAAGGGACAGTCCACCAAAGTAACGAGTCTCGTACGTTGGGGGGGAGGGATAGGATGACAGTGTGAGCTTTGTTCGCTGGGTTGTAATTCTGAATGAACCACAGTTGTAAACGACACATTTTCAGTTTGGCAAAGACGAGAACCGACGTAGTTGCAGCCATAAGGCCAAGTAGCCTTTGGATTTGGAAGGCAGTGACAGAAGGGTGGATACGGATGACGGTGGCTAAGGAAATGATGTCTGCCACTCTGTCTTGAGGCAGGTAAGCCATGCATGTCGTGGAGTCTAGTATAGCACCGATGTACTTTATTCTTTGGACTGGACTCAATTGAGACTTTTCTCGATTGACTTGTAGGCCCAGATCTTTTAGTAGTGCCAGTGTCTCGGTGATGTTTGAGACCAGGGCGTTCTGGGAAGGCGCTACCAAAAGCCAATCGTCGATATAGGGGTAAATGGAGATACCCTGGAGACGAAGGAAAGCCGCAACCACAGTCATAGTCTTTGTGAAGACTCTTGGGGCGCTGGACAGGCCGAATGGCAGGGCTGCATACTGGTAATGCTGTAAGGACACCATGCGGAAGCGATGGTAGGTTACAAAACAGTTTAGTGCCCTTAGATCTAAAATGGGTCGAACGCCTCTATCTCTCTTCGGGACTGTGAAGTATCGGGAATAAAATCCCATCCCGTGGAGGTGTGGAGGCTGTTCGATGGCTCCCTTCTGCAGAAGGACAGACACCTCTTCCAGGAGGGGAAGGGTGTATGGAGACGACGACAGGAGTAATGGGGTTCTGTGATAGATGGGTTTGAACGGACTCGGTGACCGGGAAGTCAAAAGCTCTGCTTGGAGGGTTTGACCTGTTTGGTACGGGAAGATTGTTGCCCGGATCCAAACCTCGGTTTTTGGTATGGAGGTTTTTGACCTCCCAAAGACATACGCGGTCTCCATTATCTGTCTGGAGACTGACGACTTGACGCACGCCTCTGCCAAGACCTTGACCAGGTATGGGGATGGTATTGTTGTCTCACAGAGGGTGATACTCCTAGAGCTCGAGAAGCCTTTATGCTCTTGTCTAATTTTTAGAGTGTGGAATCAGTAGTGGTGTTGAAGAGGCCAAGGCTGTCAAACGGAAGATCTTCAACATAAGACCTGGTATCCAGAGGGAGAGTCATATTGCAGAGCCAGGAAT
>NW_015159726.1:764952-765391 GCF_001447785.1 Gekko japonicus | reverse complement strand
TGCTATAGCAGAGGCCATCGTTCTGGAAGATGCATCTAGGGCATGCTTTGACGTGTTTATTTGTTGTTTTGCCAACACCATGCCCTCCTTTTGAATGACTCTGGCTGTCTGAAGCTTGTCTTCTGGGAGGTGGGTCAATAGTTCAGAGAACCTTTCCCATAGAGTATATTGATACCTGCTCATGCAGGCCAGATAGTGGTTTTGACACCCAACGCTCCGGTGGAATAGAAGCGTCTGCCGAAGGCGTCCAATTTTTTACTTTCTCTGTATGAAGGTGCAGCGTGTGTTCATTTAGATTTTGAGGAGGATGTTACAACCATAGAGTTTGGTTGAGGATGGGAGAATAAGAATTCGGCCCCTGTCTCTTGGACTCTGTACATATGGTCCAGTCGTCTTGTCGATACCGGGGCTGATGAAGGTTTCTCCCATGGTGCCTTTG
>NW_015159726.1:739113-764282 GCF_001447785.1 Gekko japonicus | reverse complement strand
TATCGATCCCAGTCGGAATAGCTCGCCGGAGACAGCCATGGCAAGGATGGTGGATAAGCCCCATACAGATACCTCATCTGTCGTTGATCCCAAGACAGAGGTGGTGGCGGGGTAAGAAGACTCGCGGGGATCGACTTCTGGACCGTGGACGTCTCAGAGACAAAGCGGCAGCATGTCTTTGAGAGGAGCCCGCATAATCTTGGTTGTCAATATCGACGGATTGACTGTGCAGACGTAGAGAGTGATGCTCCGCGTCGCTTGAAGCATATCGGTGCCGATGTGGATTGATGTCGGGAGCTTCCGATACCGTCGATGACGGGGCAGGAGATGGAGAAGGCTCTGCATCCATTTGATGACTTAGGAGCTCTACCGTTTCGATGTCAGAGTAAGGACGCTCCATTTGGTGGACAGGGGAGTCCAAGACATGGATGGTCAGTATCGGTGGAGGGACTTGGGCCTCCGGTATTGATACAGTCGTTGGAACGGGAGGCACTTTAGGGGCATCACCCAGTGCAGCCACCGCTACTTTCCCCTTCTTTGCCGCCTTAAGGGGTTTGGAAGAGCCCTTCTTTGCAGACTTTTGCTCCTTACTTGGTCTGGACTTCTTTTTCACCGGCGTGGAAGCGGAGGATTGTGCCTTCGATGCCGGAGGCTTCGGTGTCGGTTGGCCGATATCGGAGGTAGGCCTCAATGCCGGAGCCGTTGATGTCGATGGTTTCTCTGCGTCCATCGCTGAGGAAGGATGTAGAGCCGATTCTAGCAGGGCCACTTTAAGGCACGCAGCTCGGTTTTTTCGGGTCTGGTTTGAAAAGCGAGCACAGTGGCGACAGGATTCGGGTCAATGAGACTCTCCGAGACAAAGTATGCAAAGGGTATGACGGTCAGGAGGAGCAAGTTTACTACTGCAACCCTTGCACCTATTAAAAAAGCCCCACTTCTTCTCCATAAAAACCAAAATGAAGGAGAAAGAAGGGGTGAGGGGGGGGTAGCGAAGGCCCGACTGAGGTAAAGCGGCAACCTCCCCCTCAGCAGAAAATAAAAGGGGTTTTTTTAAAGTTTTTTGAAAGAACAACGAAAAAAAGGAATAGACTGAGGAAAAAATCAAAAGAGCCGACGAAGAAAAAGGTCTTTCCAACGCGGCGATAAGAAAGGAACTGGTGGGATGTCTGCGCCCACCCCTCTGTGCATGCGCAGTGGGGTTCCTGCGCATGCCCGAGGGACTGGGAGCGAAAATCCGTTAAAGAGCTTGCTACAATGGCGATCGATCCAGCGCGTGCGCACTAGATCCCATGGGTGTGAAGCACAGAGACCACGTCGAAGATTTGGGATTCCCCACTCCTCCACTTACAGCTGCTGGATGACCTTGGGCAAGCCATAGTTCTATCACAGCTGTTCTCTCAAGAAAGCTCTGAACCCTGCCTACCTCACAGGGTGTCTGTTGTAGGGAGGGGAAGGGAAATGAATTTGTAAGCCGCTCTGAGACTCTGAGTAAAAAGCGAGGTATAAATCCAATCTCTTCTTCAGTCAGATTTTTTAAATTGTTGATTCTCTTATGCACACGTCCACCCATTCACTGAGCTTCACAAAAGGGATATGTTTCCAAACACACATTATGCTGTTTCTTACAGAGGACTCTTTCAAAGACTTCTTCCCTTTCAAGTTCTGTAAAAGCCAGCAGCATCTATGTGCTATTTTCGTCTGATTGACAACCACACTTGTCAACCCGATCCCCCCAAATGCACAAACAAGGCATAGGTACTTCAAACAGGATACCATGTCCAGATTTCAAGAAGCAAATGCACACAGTGGAGGGCAAAGAATTTAATTTTTTCACGTATATGCATTGTACTTAACAGGGATGTCAGACTCTGCCCAGAGTGGGACAGAGCCTGAGGTCTGTGTGCCCTCCAGTATCCTTTTAGACTAGGCTGCAGGAAACCAGACCTGTGAAAGGAAGGGTTTGGATTCACCGTGGGCTGGCCTCAAGCCCCATGAAAGGAGGCACGGTCCTGCTAGGAGTGAATAACAGTACAGGCTTTACTTTCCAGCATGTCTCCCCCTCCTGCTATCTTGGAGGGCCTCTTCTTTGGCCTGTGCTGCTCTGAGAGGGTCAGGGATGCTGCTGGCCGCATCCGAGATCATATCATCTCAAAGTGTTCACAAAAAGTGTCCATACGCTGAAGCAGCATTTCATTATTTTAAAAGCTGAGGGGATTCTTTGCATGTATCAGATGAGTTAGTCAGGTCACCAGAAGCACTCAGCAGTAGATTCAGGATGGACAAAAGGAAATATTCCTGTATACAACAAGTGATTAAAATGTCAAATTTACCACCAGAGGATATAGTGATGGCCACAGGCATAGATGGCTTTGAAAGGTTAATAAAGGATAGGACCATCAGTGGCTACAAGCTGTGGTGACTAAAGGGAACCTCCACATTCAGAGGCAGTAAACCTCAATGCCAGTGCCAGGAGGAGACATCAGGGGAAATACCCCACCTATATGCCAGAAGTCGTCAACCTTTTTGAGCCTATGGGTGTCTTTGGAATTCTGACAGAGTATAGTGGGTGCAGCCACAAAATGGCTGACACAAAATGGCTGCTGCAGGGGGCAGAGCCAGCCACAACATAGTGGCACCTGCTGCCAAAGCAACATTTTTAAAAAATCTGCACAGCCAATCAAATCTCCAATAGCCAATCAGGAGTCTTGCTGGGCAACAGCCCCACCTACCTCTACCCGCTTTCTAAAAACACTTGGCAGGTGCCGTGACACTCATGGACACCATGTTAGGGACCCCTGCTCTATGTCGTGTTGTTAGCCGCCCAGAGTAACTGGTTGGCCACCGTGTGAGACAGGATGCTGGACTAGATGGACCATTGGTCTGATCCAGCAGGGCTCTTCTTATGTTCTCTCCATTCCCTTGGTTGAGGGGTCAATGTAATGTATTCGATACAAATTGCTGTAATTTTTTTGGCACCTTTGCTACATAATTCAATAGCAACAATTTCTGGATTAAGAAGGATTTCTATTTCCACTCCATATGAAATTGTTTTAATTACCACCTTCTAATTGCCAGCTCAATTGCAGCTCCTCCACATATGGAGAAAGGAAGTGCTTGCTTCCTCGCAAAGCCAGCAATTAATTTCAATGGTATACATTTTAGCAGGCTCGTTGGTTGAAAGATGCCATTGATAAGCCATTTTTATAATATTTTCTCTCATTATAACACTAATTCTGGACACATCTGATGGCTTAAATCATTTTGCCACTTTTTCCATAAACCCCTCTGCAGCTTTGCAACTTAAATCTAAGAGAACATACTAAATATAACATGTCAAATGTTTTCCATCACCCGACATCTTTTCAAATGCTGTGGAGACTTGTAGCATATTCTACCAGATTTTACTGTTTGGGTAAAGTGCCATCAAGTCACAGCTGACTTATGGGGACCCCAAGCAAGGGGCTTTCGGGGCAAGTGAGAAGCTGAGGTCGCCTTCCTCTGCACAGTCTTCCTTGGCTGTCTCCGATTGGAGTACTGACCCCGCTTAGCTTCTGAGATCTGATGAGATCAGGCCATGCCACGCTGCCTTCCCTCCAGATCTCCCTTCCCTTTCAGGTTTTGTATAAACCAGTGGTACCCTGGTACCCATATGCAAATTTTGCCTAATCTTCAACAACACTCCTTTATCCCTGCTTCTCCAAATGCACAAATAGTTCCTGTAGTTTGAAAGAAGGGAATCTGTACTTTAAACAGGATACAATGTGCAGTGCTTGCGAAACATGCTTCACAGTGGTGAGGAAGGAAACAGAGTGTTAAACATTCCAGAAAGTGCAAATGAAGATGGTGAAGGACAAGGACAGTGTGATCTGGGAAGGGAGACGTGAGTCTTGTGGAAACTCAGATTGTTGCCCGATAGGCACGGAACATGCTGCCAGAGGTTGTTGAATGCACATTTCACTGGGCTTCTCTCAACAGCAGCTCTGATAGCAGTTGAAGGTCCTGGCTGGCACATATATGGAGGAAGAATTATTGTTGATTATGCAACAAGGAACTTTCAAGAGAGAGCTTAATCAAAGGGGACCGTGCATTGCTTCAGCTTTTTGCAGTCTACCAGCTAAATTTAAATCAGTGTGGGGAAATGCAGAGGAAGTGTAAATATAGTCTCTCATAAAAGAGATGCAGGAATATGGATAAATAAAAGGTTGCATTTTCACTGAAAAGGGCAATCAGCATTATATAAAGGATGTGCACAGAAGTTTTATTCATGTTTGGCTCAAAATCAAAGGTAGTTTCATTCAGATAATTTATTCTTCTGAAGTTATCAAAGAAGGCGCCATCAGATTGGATTCTGAATAGTTACTTTCTGAGTGCACATGCCTTTCTTCAAGACTTTTTGGTATAATTTCTGCCTTTCCCACAGAAGGAGTGTTATGTTCAACGAAGTTATATGAGAATATCCTAGAGTTCACCTTTGCAATGTGGTATACTGGTTAAATTGTTAGACTAGGATCTAGGGCACCCAGGTACAAATCCTTGCTCTGCTATGGTCACTTTGGACCAGTCACTCTCTGCCTTGCCTAGGGTTGCCAGCCTCCAGGTGTGGTCTGGAGAACTCCCAGAGTTACAACTGAGCTCTAGACTACAGAGACCACTTCCCCTGGAGAAAAGGCCTGCTTTGGAGGGCAGACTTCATCATATTATACTTTACTGAGGTCCCTCCCTTCCCCCCCAAAAAAAACCCTCCACCATCCCCATGTCCCAGCCCTCCAATTTGCTGGGAATTTCCCAATCCAGAGCTTGCAACCTGGCCTCTTAAGGGTTGTTGTGAGAACAAAATGGATGGGGGCTAGCTGCTTTAGGTCCCGGTGGGGAAGAAAAGCAGGGTATAAATATGTCAATAAGTGAACACTGCTCTTTTAAAATTGTCCTCTCAAAGACATAGGGTTGCCAAATGGGCCTAGGGGGTGGGGAATCCCCCGCTTCGGAAGCCCAATTTCCGCCGCGGCGGAATTGGGCCCCGGGGGGAACCCCTCCCCCGAAGCTGCGTCACCAGAGGTGACGCAGCCACATTGCTGACGTTGGGCGTGTGGCCGAGCTCGTTGGGGGGGGAACCATATGGTTTTCCCCCCAACGAGCTCGGCCACGCCCCCAACGTCAGCAATGTCGCACGTCACTCCCGGACCGCGGCGAGGCTCCCCCGCCGCGAGGGGTAAGTCCACTTGGCAACCCTACAAAGACAGATGAAGGCACTGTGGGAAAGGATGAAACAGGCTTCCCCCCTCTTACTCATACAATAAAGGCTAACACTGTTAAGTTACTGTTGTGAACATGCATTTAATTCCATTTGCACGCTACATCATCCAAGAAGCTCAGGAGAATGCAAGCAGGTAGATCCCATTTGGTTGTCACATAGGGTTACCAAAGAGTCTGGAGAAACATGGCCTGTCCCTCTTAATGGAGGGTTAATGCATGGAAATCTGCAGCTGAAACCTTTCAAGGCCACCCAGTAAGGAATAGGATTTTCCCCCCCTCCAGGCAGTCTGGCAACCATACTTCGCAAAACAAACAAACTTGTGAACTGGATGAAAATTCCCCAAGACCACCCATCAAACCTTACAGGTTGGATCCTACCACCTCTTTTGTTGATGCTGCATGTAGCTCAACAGCCACTGTTTGACCAGTCCCTCCTTGCTAGAGCTCCATCACACTTCTTTGGTGTTGTCCAAGTGGATCCCATGATCCACGGGCGGCACAGCCTTTTCAGTGGTCAAAAGAGGCCCCCTTCTCCCTCTCGTGCCAGCAGAAACGTTGATAGGATCCAACAGACCACTGAGTCCTCCTCTCCCAGGTTAACAAGAAGAATTCTCTCCATTATGCCAACAGCTTGGTCACAAATTAAAAAGAGAGAGAGAGAGAGAGACCTTCAATGCAAACATGATGAATCCCATGCAGATTATAGCAATAGTTTGTTTTAAACCTTCCTACCACCAGATAGCGCTAAAGCACAATGTAGGCGGTTGGGGACTAGCCTCAAGAAAAGGTTTCAGTAAAACACAACATGAGGGCATGCAGTAAGGAGGCCTTGAAATATGATTTGGGTTGTTCTACATAATCATTTTTTTTTTGTGCTGTTGACGGATTCTCCTCTCAGCTGCAAGGACTGCAATGGGGTTTCCATACAGCACTTAAAATGGTGCTATATTTCCTATCCATATGAGTAAGTTTCTACTGTTAGGTTTCCTTCAAAACAAGCACGGGTCGGCAAATTTCTCTTTCTCCCAGGAAATGTCCCTTTATATACTAACTTCTCTGCTACTTGGAAGTTAGTTAATTACTTCATGTTCATTCATGGCGCCCCAGTTTGGGATCCAGCATGAGAAACTGCAACAAGCAGTTGCCCACCACCTCCTGCAAAACAGAGTATATACTCTGTTCATGCAAGGATTCTTGTAAGGGGGAGGTTTTAAAAAATCTCCTTCCAGTGACAATCCCACTACCACCATTAGGGTTGCCAGCTCTGGGTTGGGAAATACCTGGAGATTTTGGGGGTGGAGCCTGGGGAGGGAGGGGTTTGGGGAGGGGAGGGGAGGGACTTCAGTGGGGTATAATGCCATTGAATTCCAAAGTGGCCATTTTCTCCAGGTGAACTGATCTCTGTGGCCTGGAGATCAGTTGTAATAGCGGGTCTCCAGCCACCACCTGGAGATTGGCAACTCTAACCACCGTGCAGCATCCCAGTCTGTTCGTGAGGGTCCTCACCCACTGCATAGGAGCAGCTTTCCAGTGAATAACTGGAGACCACCCTGACCTGGGTAGCCCAAAACTCGGATCACTACACAAAGTCAGGCAATGGCAAACTAAATCTCTACATCTCTTGCCTGGAAAACCCCACAGGGTCTCCATAAAGTCAGCTGTGACTTGAAAACAAAAACAAACAAGCAAAAAAAACGGGACTGTAGTGAGTAAGGAAAAATTTCTATTATAAGTAGTTGAGGGATACTCGTGCTGATGGAATAAATGGTGACTTTGTGGATGCCAGTTCCAAGTAATTTTTCCCATTTAACACTCATATGATTATTATTGTTTTCTTGTTTCATTCTTCAGAGGTTCCTAAGTCCTCTTTCGATTCAGCAGGCACTATGGACTGGAAACCTTGGGTTCAAATGCAAGAAAGCTTAAAATCAAATTGCTTTCAGCCATGAAGCTTTAGACGCTGGGAGGAAAAAAAAAAATCTGCCTGTAGACTTGGGGTGTCAAACATGTGGCCCAGGGGCCAAATCTGGCCCCCAGAGGGCTATCAGGCCCAGACTGTCTTCCTGCTTCTTCCTTCAGTTCTACTGCTGCTGCGTCGTAGCTTGCTTTGCCACACTCTCTCAATCGCTCAGGAGAGATACATAGGCAAGCTTCTGCACTGGCTAAGGCTCCTTCCCTTCCCCAAGGGAGGGAGGGAATGAGCCAGAGCTTGTTTCCTGGCCAGGCTGCCTCAATTGCACAGGAGAGAAAGGCAAGCCTTTCTTCCTTTCCATTGGCTAAGGCTCCTCCCCAAAGAGAGGTAGGGAAGGAGGGAGAGCTTGCTTTGCTTGGCTGCCTTAATCACACGGGAGAAATACAAAGCACCTTTAAGACCAACAAAGTTTTATCCAAGGTATGAGCTTTTGTGTGCCTTACTACAGTGTGTGTGTTTTGTTGGGCTCGTTATGCCAGGGCTCTCCTGGGTGCAACTGGGTTCCCTCCCCCTTTTCACTGTATTCATGCCCTCATGATCCAGTCTTTCTCAGTAGGAAAGCAAGGTGAACTATTTAGACAAGGAATAACAACAAGCCAATGAGGTGGATTAGGCTGAGAGTGTGTGCCCAGACCAGGTTCACCCAGCACATTTCCTTTGGGGATTTTGAACTTAGACTTCCCAAATAGTAGGCTGATACTGACCACTGAGGGAAGACTATAGTTTTGTAGACAAATACATAATCCTCAGTCTATGCCATGGGACCTTCTCATGTTCTTGACCAGCACCCAAAGCAATTTATGTACAATGGCTCGCAATGCCATTTCATGTTTCCCCCTGGGTACTAGGCCCAGAACTCTGAGCATGAGATTTCTGTAATGAATGTCAATAAATCAAAAGTAGGTTTGCAGCTTACAGATTCACACTTGAACAGCATACTCAAATTGCTACAGCAGACATTTTGATGCAATAATTCAGAGCAAGAGGTGTCAGTTATCAGACCGTTAAATAACAAAATATTGCAAGAGGGTTAATGTTTTAAGCATGTTTTAAGATAAAAATCCTTTAATTGTGTTTGTGTCCTTTATAAAGTTTATATCTCTGCTACCTGGCATTACATCTTATGACACATATGGCCAGGCCCAACAAGGTCTCATTTATGTCAGATCCAGCCCTCATAACAAATGAGTTCGACACCCCTGGAGTAGACAATACTGACCTTGAAAGATCAATAGCCTGAAAGATCAGTAGAATACTGTTTCATATGTCGTTCAGGGGAGGGTTGTGGTTCTGTAATACAGCATCTGTATTTTGCTTCAATCCCTGGCACCTCCAGTTAAAAGGACCAGGTACTGGGTGAAATGAAAGGCCTCTGGCAGTGTTCCCTCTAAGCTGAGTTAGTGTGAGCTAGCTCACAGGTTTTTAGCCTCCAACTCACACATTTAACCCTTAGCTCAGGAAGGATGGCTCCAGAGCAAACTAATTTATGCAGTAGCCAAATTATTTGCTCACAACTTTAATGCCAGTAGCTCGCAAAGTGGGATTTTTGCTCACAGGACTCCACAGCTTAGAGGGAGCACTGGCCTCTGCCTGAGACTTTGGAGAGCTATTTTTGTCAGAGTAGGCAATTCTGATCTTGATAGATCAATGGCATGACTCAGTATATGTATGTGTTGAATACATCAAGCTGCCTTATACCAGTTCAGTCCATCAATTCATCTAACTCGTATTCTCTACTCTTGATGGCAATGGCTCTTTGGGGTCATGGACAGAGAAAGGCTCTTGTAAAAAGAAAAAGAAAAAAAGAACAGCCTTGCTGAATCAGACCAGTGGTCCATCCAGTCCAGCATTACGTTTCACACAGTGACCAACCAGATGCTTCTAGGCCTACAAGCAGGACACAGAGACCAAGGTCTCCCCCCTGTTGTTTTCTCCCATCATTTACTATCTCTGAACATGGAATTTACTCTATCCTCCATAAAGTTGTCCAATCACTTTCTGAAATGCTTGCAACTCATCTGAGGATACCAGGGATGAAACCGAACGTGCAGAACGCCTGCATGCCATCACCAAGCTGCAGCTCCTCCCTGTAAGGATGGCCTTGAGGACATTTTGCCCTTCAACCACATCCAAGGCTACTGCACTTAAGAGGCCAACCATTCTACGGAACTTAATGTGTGAAAACAAGCACTTCTCGCTCTCATTTCCCTACCTTCCAAGAACTACCAGGTTTTTATCGTGCTCAAAGCCAATAGCAGTAAAATGGACAGAGGAACGATGCTCTTATTCCTGTGTTTGCCTTCATAAAGGCTTCTGATTGGTACCAGTATCCCATCTTTTGGGGAGTGTTTTTTTTTGGGGGGGGGGGAGGAGCTCTTTTCCCACATGCACAGACAGCTGGAAGGTACTGGTGAATAGTGCTAAAAAGCCCCCAACTGGCAGGTAGACCCAGAAGCAGAAAGCAGCTGGCAGGGCTCCTCTCTCGCTGCATTCATATTGCAGAACCCCCCCCCCTCCCAAATGCTCAAAAGGTTTTGTTTTCTTTGTTAGCAGCTACCATGTGATGCAAACACTGACTGCAGCAGTTGATTGACTAAGCTGGTGCTGTCACACCGAACACAAAGAGACGGCTTTGCAACCATCGGGAGCTGGCTGATATGAATGAAGACTAGCAACAGCACATATAAACAAACAATAGCTTTTCCCTCCATGGCCCTAACCCTTCTTTCACCAAGGGATCCAAAGCAAAGGAAACATTTCAAACTATTTTGGAATTGAGATGTAAATCTTGGCCCCATTTCAGTGGTCGTCATTTATTCCAACTTTGATCATATGCACAGCAGTTAACTTGGAAACAATCTACTTGGTCTTGATGAGTCGCAGCAACACAGTGTTGGTGTCAGGGGTAAAAATGCTTTGGGGAGAATTGTAAAAAACCGGGATTGGGAAAAGAGCAAGAGCGCGCCACAAAAGTCCTTGGCGAACCCACAAAAACTCCATTGTTGTTCACCTTTCAGAAGCAACATGGACCCCTGCAGCAGCCCCAAACATGTCTAGACTATAAAGGTCACACAGCAAGTTTACCTTGAAATAAGGAAGTTTAAATAAACAATTAATAATGGTCTGGTGCAGACATTATGTTCTTGATCCTACTAGAGATTGGCATGTGTTGTAATCTTCTCTTCCACTCTCATATGTTAATTCCCCCTCCCCTATCATTATTTTTCATCCCCAGGAACAGGATTTCAGAGGACATTCTGGGCTGCCCCAGGAGAAGGGACATTGGGCTGTGTGGGCAGAAGTTCTTGCACTGGTGGAAATGTTAGGTTGGATCCAACCCATTGTTCTCCAGTTTTGCAATCCAGTTTTATCCACTCTTGGTTTATATTTTATTCTGTTTGTATTGCATTGTTTTAATTGCATAATCGAGTCTCCGCAAGAAAAAGTAAGTATTACAACACAGTGGCTCAGATCCTGCAGGAAAAAAAAATCTATACTGATAGAAGTACCTTCTACCAGCAGAGTGGGACTTCTGTTACTAGAGAGAGATTGGATTTATACCTCGCCCTTCACTACCCAAAGGAGTCTCAGAGGGTCTTACAATCCCTTCCCCTCCCCACAACAGACACTCTGTGAGGTAGGTGGGGCTGGGAGGGCTCTCTCGAGAACTGCCCTTGAGAGAATAGCTCCAAAAGAACTCCCCAAAGCTGCTTCTGGATAAGGGGGGGGACTCCCCCCAAACAGCATGAAACGTGACAAGCCGCCCTAACACTAGTTAATAAAACCATAATTGGGCTATGCGCAGCGCAGTTTGATCTACTTACACTACAAGTTCTACAAAATAATTTACCCGGTGTTATTTAAGGCTGGGCCCCTCTTAGTAGCAGCCAACAAAGGGCATACAACGCACATCCCATCAAGACCATCTCTACCTTACACACAACCTTTGCTGCTGCCATGAGCCTGCTTAGGCGGGGAGGGCGGGGTACAAACTTGAAGACATAAATTATTTGCCCATCCAGAGTTGGGCCACTGACCCCTTTGGTGCTTAGTAATATATTTGGCAGATCAGGGATACATTGTGCTTGTTAAAACTCAAGCAACCACTGTTTTTACTGGAATGCAGGCTATTCACCTGTCTTCAGCTTTAAGCAATAGCTACGTTTTGGTTAGAATCAGCTTCTTGGAATATTGCCCAAAATGAAGTTAAGGGGGGTAAAAAAACCCCAACCCTCTCCAGGGTTTAGTTCACTGAGCACTGGGTGGTAAGCAGAGCAGCAATGCTTTGTGTTGTGTCCAAATGGTAACTTGCCAATTCTCCAAGGCCCATTTAAATTAGATGCTACAAAAGACATGTGTGAATTGTTGGCCTCAGTGGTATTATTTCTCTATCTTAGAGATGTGGCAGGCTTTACAGGGAGTTTATTGGCATTACTTTATTAGACATCTGTACTCTACTAAAACCACAAGCAGTTAAGGCTAGAAGGGTTTCAAGCATACAAGGTTTAAATTAGCATGAAACTAGAATGGGAAATATGAGGAGTTGAACTGTAAAAGACAACTGAAAAACCCACCTTGGGTGCTGGAACACCTAAGAGTATATAGTCTTAAATACCTTAAATGATTATTGTATACTAATTGCCTTAAAAATACTTTTCTCCTTCTTACAGTAACAATAAGAATACAAAATTCTAGTTTGTTAACAGGCGGCACCCTACCCCATTCAGTGTCATGAGATCAGCAGTGTTGTGTTCTATGGTTAAAATGAAACCATGTGTGCTCCTAAAGTCAGAGTACCCCATTTTGATAAGGAAGGAAGTTAGGGCACAGAGAAGTAGATGTAGATAGCCACTGATGGCCCACTCTCTATCCCTAATCCCAGGTTCAAACATTAAATATGAACCGGGCCTAAGAAAACAAACCTGTGAAGGATTATTAAATATTTGAGGTACCGACAAAAATTGTATGATGAATACTTGATCTTCCTCATCTCAATTAAGGAAACGGTGCAATCCTAACACCACATCCTCGGTGTAAGCCCACTGAATAGGCCCGTGTAGGATTCCAAGCAGACCTGTTTCAGGACTACTCTCCATCTCCTTCGATCATCAGTTCTTTTCAAGAAAATTTTAAACTATGCAATCTTCACATTCTGAACACATGTAGAGCCAGAGCTTTCAACAAAACTGCAGTTTAATTTCAGAAAGTGTTAAAATATATTGTACATCAATTTCTGACATACTACGTTAGTATACATAAATGATGGTCTCTTGAAACTGTATTTATGAAATGTACATTTTAATTTAAATACTCAGTATACACTGCACTTAATCTGCATGTTGCATTTATTAAATACATTAAAATCTGCAATGTAACAAAACGTTTTCTGCATACGAAATTCAAAACACCATTTTAAATGAACAAAAGATGGCTCACTTCATTTTTTTTAAACTAGTGCGTAATACACCAGCTCAGCTCCACCAACACTAGCTGTTCTTTCTTTTTTATTTGACATTGTTCACAGACTATTACATATCACAATAAGAGTGCTGGATAAAACATGAGGTACGAAAGTGGTTCAAAGATTATAGGTCATGCAGATCATGCTAGACAGCAAAGAAAAATGTGAATGAGAACACTAAATAAAAATACATAAAGAATGTGCATTATAAAATAAAAACTCAATTACACAGCTTTGCTTCTTTGGTTACAAAGTAGGTTGAACAATTTCACAGCTTTTTATTCCCACCCAAAAAAAAAAAAAAAATCATACGAAATGTCAAAAAGCAGAGGAATCATGGCAATTTCTCTATTAGAAAGTAGAAACAGAAATGAGCAAAGTTTTCTTCATCAAAATAGCCCATCAATTATTATCTCACAATGACTGGTGACTACCTGTACAGATGCACTATGGTCTTCATACTTACACTATACAAAAATTTACATTCAAGCTGGGTCTTAACTACTGAAAATAAATACCAAAAGGTAAATTGCCATTAGTGTTAGAAATATGCCAGGATTCTTTTGTTCAATTATTGCCTAAACATTTTATCTATTAAACTCAATCCTGTCTATCGGGTTTTTTTACTGATACTTACATTTATTTTTAAAAAATTAAAAGTTCTGTGACATTGTTCATGTACATTATGAATAGCAGCCCTGTAATAAATAAAACACAAATAAATGAAACTAATGTAGGCAAATGTTATTTGTAACTGAAAGGACAGTGGCTCTAAAGATGAGTTGTTACTATGTGGAAAAGCAAGGCTCAAAGCAATCCATGAGTAATGGAAACCTTGAAGAGCCTCGCCAAAGCTCTTAAAGACCCCACTCATGCGCACCAAATAAATGCAGACTTTTGCATTATAACTCCTTCTACCATTTCCCTTGTGCACTGATGGCTTAATTGGACACCAACTGTGCAGTATGACATCTCAGTGAGGGAAAGATCTTGTAGAATGATTGTCTAATACTGAAAAGGCCAAAACACACAACTGAAGCATGGCTACTTGCTTTCATATAAAGTGGAAAGAACACCAGTGGCACACAAGGACAGATTGCTTTCAGTTTTGAGGCAAGAGAGCTTTACGCTGAGGAGACATTCGGCTGCTGCTGCGGAGGTTGCGTTGGCTGCGGAGGCTGTGCTATCACTGCTTGCTGTTGAGAAGTGCTACTAGGGTTGGCCTGTTGGGTTGAGAGTTGGGATAACTGATCATTGTTTGAGAGAGATTTTAACAGTGCATTTTCTCGTTCAAGTAAAGAGTTTCTTTCAACTAATTCTTTTATTTGTTCCTTCAGTACTTCCACTTCTTCTCTGACTGCATACATCAAATGGCTTTTCACCAGATCCTGTAAATGGCAAATCAGTTGTTAGACCCTTCTGTTCCAGACTCTTGATTTAGTCAAAATTATTGGTTATATTTCTATTGTCAACTAAATATGGATCCTAGCAATGCAAATAAAATAAAAAGACAAGTTTAATTACAGAAGTCTAATACAGCATAAAATTGCTATGAAACACCCAGTTCTAAAACAAATGTTAACTTGATAGTTTTAGGTCTCAGCTGTTAGAAACTCGTAACTACCAGCATCTGGGGTTCCATGATACTTAACATGATCATCTGGAAATTTGGATTATAGCATCATCTATATGCAGATAATGCCCCATCTTCTCCTTCCTTGAGTCTGACTCCAGGGAAGCGGTGGGACCCCTGAAGCAGGATTTGGAGAAGGTAAAGGGCTGGGTGTAGGAAAAAAGGCCGAAACCAAAGTGCTGATAGTCAATACATAAATCCATGTGGGATTATGTAAACAACTGTTTTTGGATAGGATTACACTCCCCTTAAACACACTTGGTCTTGGATGTGGCTCTTTTGGAAAAATAAGCAGTAGAGATAGCCAGGAGTACCTTTTGCTAGCTTTGGCTACTCTGCCTTTCCTAGAGAGGGCACCTCTGGTTATGGTCATAGGTCCCAAAATCCAGATTAGAATACATAACATGGTCCATGCGTTGCTGCCTTTGAAAAATGTCTCGAAACCACCAACTGGTAAGAGCAAGGTTTCTAATGGGAGCCAATGTGGGAGAGCACTTAACCAGCTTCACTGATTGCCAGTTTGTTTTTGGGTACAATTCCAAGTGCTGGTGATAAATTCCTAAATGGCATGGGACTAGGGTATCAGAAGACCTTTATCTTAAGAAAAGGAGGGCTTGCTCTGTGTTCAGCTCTAACCTCAAACTGGTGGACACATGGGCATAGCTTTTTTAGATACTATGCCCAGATTTATCCATCCCACCCACCTCACCTGGCTCTTTCTTCGTGTTTTGATGCCATACTATTTTTTTAGTTGTATTTTTAATGTGCGTGTGTGTGTGTGCGCGCACATACATGCGTGCACCTGGAAGTCATGGCAACCTCCGGTGACTGACTCCTGCTGGGGGCCTGGAGGATATACACAGAGGTGGCTGAGTAAAGCCTGCCCCCGCCTCCTGCGTTTTAAGGAGGTCTCCCATCCAAGTACTTGCCAAAGTCGAACCTGCTTAGCTTCTGAGATCTGATGAGACTGTTGCAAAACGGTGTTTATTCTGAAGGGCTTTTTGAGGTATATACAGTTGGTGACTACAGCTACTTGCTATTCATATGACGACTTGTTTTTATTCATTACTTTTTATTGTGCTTTGAGCCACCTTTAGGATTTTTGGATTTCATTTTGATGAGATTTTATTTTTACACTGTGTATTATATTTGTAGTTTTTTCTTACTTATGAGCCATTTTGAATTCTATTTATATGCACCTTAAATAAAGTATGCGTGAATGTGGCATTCAGGAACCACGATATCTAAAAATTCCATTTCAGTAGAGTCCTATTCTCAAAAGGTATGGAATTTTTTGGTGATACTCACCCAACATTTTTGCAACAAAGATATTAAAGCAGTGCCCTAGTTAAGAGACCCTCTAAAATGCTGACCAAAGATGCACAAGCTTTTATGACTAAATGATAGATCAAGATGGGTAGCCATGTTAGTCTGTCTGTAGCAGTAGAAAAGAAGAAGAGTCCATCAGCACCTTAAAGACTAACAAACTATGTGGCAGGGCTTGAGCTTTTGTGAGTCACTGCTCACTTCTTCAGATACCCGAAGAAGTGAGCAGGGACTCACAAAAGCTCATGCCCTGCCACATAGTTTAAGTCTTTAAGGTGCTCCTGGACTCTCTTTTCTATCACTAAATTAGTATCCTATATTTCCAAAGGAGCTTAAGAGTTATTTTAACTTCAATGTACCCGTGTGTGATAGATTAGGCTGAGTGACTGGGGGATGCCCAAGATAAGCTTCATGGCCAAAATACGGAACAAACACGTTTGTGTCACGCAAGCAGGGTCAAACAGGAAAACAGCTAAGCTGGAAAGTGGGTTCATCTTTCTTGTATACTTTCAGTGCACTGTCAACACTTCCGTAAGTATGTACAGCAAACTTAACCCCTGCCAGCTGAGCTTCTCATCTTCATTAGCCTTGTAAAGCTTCAATTTCCTTATTTTGTGAGCCTCTGTGGAAATAGCATCTGAGGATCTGTGCCACAGACAAGGTCTGTTATACAGAAACTCTCCTCGATGCTATTTAGATGTTGTTTGTCTCTACAGCCACCTCAAATTTGCCAGAATATTTAGCTTGAAATGCTGTACATTCTTCTTGATTATGCACAAATAATGCTTTTGTCTGCTGTTACTTATTAGAGTGACACCAAGGTTAACTGCACTACTACTCTGTAAACTAATCCACTTGCACTGCAGGGCTCTCCAGCAGTTCTGTGCTACAATGCCCGTCCATAAATACTTATTAAAAAACAGGGGCCTAGCTAGTCCTGCCTAACCTGATAGTTCAAGTAAAATTGTTGTATAAGACAGGCCATGAAGTAATTTGAACAGATGAAGCTGTTTTTAGTACTGTTAAGGAACCTTATATCAATACGAATATACTGACATGCTGATGACAATAAGCTGAACCCTATCTTCTCTGCCTTCTTATTTCCTGGATTGGGAATTAGGTAAAATTCCGCTCCCACCCCAATAGGTGAGCAGAATAAGCTTTGCACTGAGATTTGCTCCACTACTGCAGAACTCCAAGGAAGGGCCTCAATGAACTCCTCCAATTTAGAGTTAGGATCCACCCACAGACTGAAGCCAATCAACTATGAAACCCAAGAAGCTTGTATCAGTTAATAACAAATAATCAGCTAGACAATGGGATATGCACCACTTTATACTTTGAATGTTATTCTTGCCAATATTCACTTATATTTTAGTGCAAAGATGGATAAAACGTATGCCATCCACTTTCCATCCCTAGGATTTTCATGATTCTTTAAAATGCTAGGAATTTCTGCTGTCTTTTCTGCTCTAAACTTTAACAGCCAGAGAAAAGCAGCTTGAAAATGTAATCGGCCTATTGACTGCATCGATTTACACTGTGTAATCTGCCTCAAATCTCAGTGGGAAAGGCGGACTATAAATAAGTTAAATAAAATGAAAATAAATTTCCTACTTACCATTGCCTGTTCTATTTTGTTGTCAATGGCTACAACACTTGCACCAGATGCACTGTTTTAAAGACAGAGAAAGAACACATGTATATGAATTGCAATGACTGTCAGAATGTTGTCAAAACTCTTAAAGGCATTTGAGGATTCAACACGTTTTTCATACAACAAACCTATGAGATACATCAGTAATTTCTATACATACTCAAGAACAACTAAGAATTGTATCTTCAGATCATAATAACCTGACAAATGCTAAATATGCCTAAGACCCAATGAAATCAAATGGAATTTAGTACTTAACAAGTGAAACGAAGGCTGGTATACACTTGCAGAGAAGTGAGATGGAAGAAAGGCAGTAGAGTGGACCACACCAACACAGGCTACCATTGAGTGATCACTTTGAGTGCTCCTATAAGAGTGGGCTTGGCTAGGACTTTGCTCCCTGATGTGCTAGTTTTTTATCTGCAGGGAGCTTTTCATGTGGGGGAGCACTTAAAAACTTCTGCAACTTGCAGCCTGAAGCGGTACAATCTGTTCTACTATTTATTTATTTTATTTATTAGATTTCCATTCCATCCTTTCCCAAAGGCTCAGGGCGGATTACAACAATAAATCAATTGCATATAAAATACATAATATATAAGATAATAAAATGAGACACTGTCCATTCAGAAATAATCAATAAAATATAGAGAACTGAATGGGTGGATGAGTTCCAGAAGAGCCAACAAGATCAGGAGAAGGCCCCCCTGAACAAGGCTGACTTGCAAGCCCAGCAGAAGCTCGGAAGGTCTCACAGGGCTCAAACTTCGTCCAGCAAGATATTCCACCAGGACACTGCCAAGGTAGAAAAGGCCCTTGTCCTGGTGGTAGCCAAGCAGACCTCTTAGAGGCCTGACCCCAGCCCCAAGTTGCACAATGAGGAGCACAGCGAACGAAGGGGATTCTAGTGAGAGAGCCAGCACCTCAGATATGATGGTTCTAAACATTATATTGAACTAGGAATAAGGCTCGTTGTGAAAATAAATACAACGAGCTCTAGAAAGAGGCTCTGGGAGAGTGCCCCGGCCTTGGGTACTCAGCGTCAATTTGTTGTGGGGACCTCAGCAGGGTATAATGACACAGAGTCCACCATTTTCTTCAGGGGAACTGATCTCTGCCATCTGAAGAGCAGTTGTAATTCCGCATGATCTCCACCTCTCCCCTGGAGATTGGCAACAATGGTTCCCCATGAGGGAATGGCTGGTTTGGAGGGTGGAGTCGATGGCATTGTCCCTGTCTGAGGTCCCACCCCTCCTCAACCCTCCCTCTTTCCAGGCCCCACCCCTCAAATCTCCAGGAATTTCCCAAACTGGAGTTGGCAACCCTATCTCTCTCCCAGCAACCAGCAACCTACCGTTATCTGCCCCCAGGCTTTAGCTTTCCATCTCCTCCCCCTCTCTCCTAGTGAGCAGTTGTAATTCTGAGTGATCTCCAGCCCCCACCTGGAGATTGGCAAGAATGGTTCCCCATGAGGGAATGGCTGGCTTGGAGGGTGGAGTCTATGGCATTGTACCTCCACTTGTTTAGCAAGGCCTGTAGCAGGAAAATATTTACCGGGGGGGGGGTGAGTACAGTGGTGATGAGCAATGTTCCCTGTAAGCAGTGGAGTCTTGTGAGCAAAAATTCTACTTTGTGAGCTACTGGCATTAAAGTTGTGAGCGAGCGATTTGCCTGCTGCATAAATCCGTTTGCTCGGGAGCCATCTTTCCTGAGCTGAGACAAGAATGTGTGAGCCAGAGGCTAAAAAGCTGTGAGCTAGCTCACACTAACTCAGCTTAGAGGGAACACTGGTGATGAGCACATCATTATTTATTTATAGTTATGAATGAACTATGATGTACTACAAAGTCCCTATAAGGGATCATTCAATAAAAAAGGTTAGATGATAACCCATTTTTTTAAAAACCAAATATCCTTCCTTTATTTACACATGATGAACAGAGTCTTGTAAATGCATGAAGATCCCCACCCCCATATTGTCCTACTTCCACTTTACTGTGTTGCAGTGTGCCAAATGGGAATCCCCACCACCACCAATGTATCACCATAAAAGTGTCTGTTTCTTCCTCTGAGCATGAAATGAGGCTTTGCTAGCAGAGATTACAGAAGAAAGTGTGTTTTCTTGGGGGGATGGTCCCTTTGATTCACAACTTTATCTTCCACTGAACTCACACACACCCCCAAGCCCCAAACCCAGCTCCAGTTTGGCTCCACATAACTTGCTTTAGGAAAACTTAAGGTACTCAGACTGGAATATAATAGGGTTGCCAATCTCCAGGTGGGGCCTGGAGACCTCCCAGAATTACAAGTGACCACCAGACTAGAAAGATCAGTTCCCCTGGAGAAAATGGCTACCTCAGAGAATAGACTCTATAGTATTATACCTGATTAATGCCCCATCCCCACCTTCCCCAGGCCCCTCCCCTGAATCTCCAGGAATTTCCCTATATGGAGTTGGCAACCCTAGTAAGTAAGTGTATACCCACTTCTCCTTCACAGCTACAGCCTGCCAGGTGTGCAGGGGAAGGGGCGGCTTTTTTGCTTCACCCAGATGGGAGGAGAAGCTCGGGAGGCTCCCCTCTACAGATACTGACACACACACCCCCCCGCTTAGCCCAGTTAAAAGAGAAGACAAAACTGCTGTCAGCACCAATTCATTATCACCATTTTACAGTGATTTTAAAATGTCGTGATGCCCCAATCCACTGTGGGCTTGTGGCGCAGAACTCTTTCCTCCCATCCCAGGCATTTTCAAGGGCCAAAAAAAAAGCTGCATGGGCACCAACCAGGGTTGCCAGGCCCCCCTTGGGTAACTCCTGGATATTTGGGGATGGAGCCTGGGAAGGACAGGGACCTCAGTGGGGTACAATGCCATAGAGTCCACCCTCCAAAGCAGCCATTTTCTCCAGGGGAACTGATTTCTGTAGTCTGGAGATGAGCTGTAATTCCCTAGCACCAGCACACACGGTAAAATGGTCATGAGCCTACTTGTGAAAGGCAGAATACAGAGGCTGCTGCCACCACCCATTCCAACCATCTTTGAACATTCCCCACCAGGGCTACAATAGAGCCCCCCCCCAAAAAAAACCCTTCTACCTTAATGTGCTGCAGATCAAAGGAGCTAGGAAGCTAAGGTGGGGGAAAGGACTGTGTCCTGCTTCAGAGCACACAGGGGCAAACTGCTTTGTGCTGGAAGCAAGGTTTAGAGTAGCCTGTGCCCTAGGACCTCAATCCAGTAACTTCCAAGGCACACTAGATTTAGAGCAAATTGATGTATCACATTTCAGATTATTAATCCTGATTAGCTGGATAAGTGTGCATTTTCCCCCAAAGGCCCAATACCCTGCATTCCACAAATCCACTTGCCAGCTTGCCAGTGACAGGCATGTTTTGTCACCTTGGGAACTTCTAAGCAGCAGCACGTGCAGCCACTGTTGATAGGAGCAAAGGCACACAAGCACACCAGCCAGGCTGATTGCTGGGACACAGGACCATAGCTACCCAGGGGCAGTAGGGGGCTAAACCCCCTCAGATGTGCCCAGCTGGGCCCTTTCTGGTGGATGCCAGATCCTCCCCTTCCTGTGAAGCCTACAACTGCTGCCGCTCTGAGCCCTTCACTGCAGGAGTGTGGAAAAAGCTGGGGGGGGGGGGGGGGGAGAGAGAAGGGAGGGCCGAGCAAGCCCACAGCTGGCTCTGTCCCCCCCCCAAGTCCCAGCACATGCAAAGGGCCTGGCTGCTGGTAGGGAGGGCAGCAGTGAGAGCAGCTGCCCTGAGCAAGCACACAGCAGTCTCCGCCCCCAGCCCCAGCATGTGCAGAGTCCTGCCTGCTGGTCAGGAGGGTGGAGCAAGTGTCAGCCAGCCAGCCACTTTCACTGCTGCCCTCTCGACCACCAGCCAGGCCCTTCTCCCCTCTCCTCTGCCTCCCCCCCCCCCCAGCCATGTGCTTTCTCTGCATGCCTGCAGTGAAAGGCTCGGAGCGGTGACAGCTGTAGGCTTCCTTCACCCTTCCCAACACAGAGCCACTATTGAGTTAAATAGCTGTACACAGTGAGTTTTTGCACACATCTGATGACAGCCCTCTGCCAGGAACTCTGCCAAGCCTCTAAAAGCAAGTCTGTGAAAGTGTCCAATAATTAATATCATTTAGTTAATTAAATTAGCCACAGTGCCCCCCCTCTTCCCCCCCCCACGAAAAAGGTCTAGCTGCAAGGCTGGGCCCAGGACTTCTACTGGGGTCTACTGCTACAGCCCCCCCCCAGGCCCTCAATCCCTTCTTGCTTGTCTTCTCCTGCCTGCTTGCTCACTTATCTGGACACTCATGGGGTCTGGTAACACGGACGTTTAGTGCGGGACTCGCAGCTTCTAAAAGCAAGTCTGTCTCCAATAGTGAGTCTCCATCAATTAATATAATTTAGTTACTTAAATTAGCCACCGTGCCCCCTTTGCCCCCCATGAAAAAAGTTCTAGCTACAGGGCTGCTGGGACAACAGAGACAGAACTGGGGAAAGACCCAAATGTCCTGCCAGAGCAGAGTGCAAAGGGAGAGGATACGGCCCACCTACCACTTGATCTCCTTCACTGACTTCCACCTTAAGGAGGCTGGCCACCTTGCCAGCCCAACAGTGATGGAATACAGTACAAAGCAGTGGCTGGAGTCACCGATGGAGACAGCTTCATCTCCATGCAATGGATGCAGCTGATGAGGAGAAAAAATGGAAGAGACATAGATTTGCAAGGGGATGTGTGTGAAATCTTGAGGCTTGAACTCAACCATTTCCCTTAATTGGGGAAGGGGAATACAAACCTCCATTCATTCCTCATGCAATTATATTGGTGGCTTCCATTTATTGTTCCTCTTTTCTTTCCTCCTTCTCCCAATCCCTGGTATTACTACCCTTTTTATACAAGGAGGGGAATCATTTAAGACATGAAGTTTTCATTCCCCCCATCTGAATCCTTCTAATGCCCCCTTGTTTGCTTTTCATTTTCCTATCTTGTTTTAATCTGCTTTACTTCCCTTTCAACCAATCTGAAAATTACTTCTGTCATATCCTATGCTTCTCTTCTTCACTCCTCCACAGCCAGGTTCACTTCTGAATTTTGCAGTTTTTTAACAGCTTTTCCATTGTAATGAAGGGTAGCTCATCTGGATGTTTCACCCACTTCCTTCTTCCTCCTTCCCCTGTGAAAGCAGGTTCTGGCTCTCATTTCCACCCTGCAGCTTGACTTCATCCTGTCACCCTTTACTCCACCTTTTCACTGGGGAGGGCCCTATTTTCTCTTTACTTTTGTTCACCTTTCTAAGTTTTGCAGAAAAAGTATATATAAAAATACATTGAGGATTTAAAACCCCCCAAAATAACAGAAGCAGCACTTGCACCTTAAAGAAAATAAATGCCCTGAGTGGCTGTTGCTAGGCAACCACATGTTGCCAGCTGAAGCCTTTGGTTTCTGCCAATAAAGGCAGAGCACTTCGGTCGGGGTCACAACACCGCCTAGTGACCCCGGGCCCTAAAGAGGCCAGGCTTGCTGCCACAAGGGCCAGGTCTTTCTCGGTGGCAGTTCCTATCTGGTGGAATGAGCTCCCGGAGGAGATCAGGGCCCTGTGGGACCTGTTACAGTTCCGCAGGGCCTGTAAGACGGAGCTCTTCCGCCAGGCTTTTGAATAGGAGCCGCCGCCGCCGCCACCACCAACGGGTGACTGCAAAGCAATACTGCTGGGTTAGGCTGACTGGCCATTTGAACATCGGGGCCATAGCATCCCCCCTTTGACTCAATGTCATGTACAATAGGGAGCGAGTATGTGAGTCCCGAAAGACCCTTGGGAGTTGCCCACTGTAATTAATTGTTTTGAATTGTTTTAACCGTATTTTATTGCACTGTGTGACCTAATTGTGTAACTGTGGTGTTGTCTTACACCTATGTCCTGTAAGCCGCCCTGAGCCCGCGTGCGGGGAGGGCGGGATATAAATGCAATTAAATAAATAAATAAATAAAACTGGGACTTTTTCATGTTTGTAGAAAGATCTGTCTTATCCGTTCATGGCTCCAGTCTTAGCAACGTTGAGAATTATAGATTGATGACTTAATGCATGTACATTCCAATGCATTTGACCAAGTAAGCGCTGACTCATTAACACTTATAGCTTGAATAAATGTGGTTAGTCTTTATTTTGCTGCTAAAGACTAATATAACTACCTATGGAATTGCCATTTCACTAGTGAACGTGAAATATCACATTTGGATTGAACCCTGGATGCTCAACACAAAAAAGCTATTCTTGTTCTGAAGTGGAGAGAATCCTCCCTACTTTCCCACAATGAAACGCAATCCATTCTCATTTTTAGGCTGACTTTCATTGGGTTACTCCCTTTTCCTACTCTATCTTGCAAGCAAAATGGTAAGAAAAAGAAGAGATTGGATTTATACCCCGCGCTTCACTACCCAAGGGAAACTCCTTTCCCTTCCCCTCCCCACAACAGACACCCCGTGAGATAGGTGGGGCTGAGAGAGCTTGGACAGAAACTACTCTTTTTCAAGAACACCTCTGACAGAACTATGGCTTGCCCAAGGTCATCCAGCAGCTGCAAGTGGAGGAGTGGGGAATCAAACCCGGTTCTCCCAGATTAGAGTCTGCGCACTTAACCACTACACCAAACTGGTAAGACATTTCAACAGTCATAACTGGATTATATCACTACATAATGCATGATTCAACTTTGAGAACTTATTGCTATTTCCAAGTTCGCCAATGCAAATGAGGTACTGCACAGTTCAAACCACACTGAACATTTTTGGTAGGCCCTCATTTTTGTATATTATAGGAATGGCAAGCTGCATTTACTATATAAAAGTCATTACCAGTTAACGGGTTGAGCCAAACAACTCTGATTAGTGGAAAACAATCCTTGTACCCTACCCAAGTAAATTAATGTGTATTTTAATACACAGGTTCTACCATTATTATTTTCTTTATCTATTTATTATTTCAAATGCAGGCAACAATAAAAGGGGACAATGGAGAGGTGGGTGGGTAAAGGAGGGGAGCATCTTACGCTCAGGACAATGGTTACCCACAGCACCTCCTGGGCTCCATTTCAAAGAAGACTACAAACTGCAGTCTTCGGGCTTTTCCAGCATGCTGAGGATCCCATGGGTTCCCACCCCCGGATAGGAGGAGGGGACATTTCACTAATATATCCTCCAACTGCAGATTCTTTACTCCCCCTGCTATTTCTGCAGGTCCCAATTCTCTCTCTCTTTTTCCAGGAGCAGTATGGGAGCTATTTAGGGATGCAGCTAGACGGAGAAGTTGACATCCCTTCTATCCGCAGAACCCTCCAATGGATCCATGCCACTTTTCTCCTTTTTCTTTCGTTTTCTTTTAACGAACACCCATCCTGATAAACAGTTCTGAAAAGCTCAACAGCTTTAGAACTGGATATAAATTTTAAAGTTTTACAACCCTGTGTGTTTATTTTACTTTTCCTAATAGATTCACATGGCTACCAGACCTAGCAGTGGTGGGGGGAGAGCCATAGCTCAGTGGTAAAGCATCTGCTCTGCATGCAGAAGGTCTGAGGTTCAATACCAAACATCTTCCACACACAAAAAAAGAATCAGGCATTAGGTGATGTGAAAGATGTCTACCTGAGACCCTGGAAAGCCACTGTTCCTCAGAGTAGACAATACCGACTTTGATAGACCAGCCTTCTGACTCAGTACAAGGTGGCCCCATGTATTGGCAGCATTGCACATACAGAGGTGGGCTTTAGGACATGAAAGCTTAAGCTGGGATAAAAGTTCATAAATCTTTCAGACTCTTGTTAATTTTACAGCCCTAACAACAGCCCTTGGAGGTAGATC
>NW_015159726.1:709909-738888 GCF_001447785.1 Gekko japonicus | reverse complement strand
CATTTTTGTTTGAAAACTGGTGGGCCCTGGGGGGGGGGGCAGAAGGCAGCCTCGCCTATTGTGCAAAAAAACCTGGCACCGACCCTGACTGCAGGCCCACACTTGTAATTCTATAATAAAAAAGCATGATACAAGAATACCCAAAAGCTTCCATGCTTAGGGGTGGGGAGGTCTGAAATTTCTTCCTTTGAAGATGAGGGGACATGTGGGGAGGAAACTGAAAGGAAAAGTAGAAAGGGTCAAAACCATTGGGGAAGCTTGGAAACTATTTAAAACTATGATCCTAGAAGCTCAGAAAAAATATATTCCGCAGGTTAGGAAAGGCACAAATAGGTATAGAAAAAAGCCTGCATGGTTAACAAACAAAGTAATGGAAGCTGTAAAAGGTAAAAAGGATTCCTTTAAGCAGTGGAAAGCTAGTCACAGTGAGGCTGATAAAACAGAACACAGGCTATGGCAAATAAAATGCAAGTCTGTGGTCAGGCAGGCAAAAAGGGAATATGAGGAGCATATAGCGAAAAACGTAAAAACCAACAATAAAACTTTCTTAAAATACATTAGAAGAAGGAAACCAGCCAGTGAGGCAGTGGGGCCCTTGGATGACCAAGAGGTAAAAGGAGTACTGAAGGATGACAGGGAAATGGCTGAGAAGCTAAATGCATTTTTTGCCTCTGTCTTCACTGTAGAAGATGAGAAGTGCTTGCCCACTCCAGAACGACCATTGGTACTCACCGTGAAGGGTCTTTCTCCTCTGAGGCTTGGAGGACATCTTGTGGGTGATTCCCATCCATCACTCAGGGAGGCAGGAACAATTCAAACTTCCTGTTTCCCGTGGTGGGTGTCACCCCAGGCTCAGTTCGAGTACTCCGAAAGCAATAAGCTAAACAACTCTGAAAAACCTAAGAACTTATAACTTCAGTTCAACAACAGTAATAATCAAACATTAGTCTGAAGATAGGAACAGGAAGAATTTACAATTAAAGGTAATAAAGTTTCTGATTGGCTCACCTGTCTCTGTAAAAGACTCTGAATAGAAGTAGAGAAAATAGGGGTAGAAATAAAAGTATGATGACGACCCGGGAGGGCCAAGATGTCCGCCAAGCCTCAGAGGAGAAGGACCCTTCACGGTGAGTACCAATGGTCCTTCTCCCTCTGAGGTGGAGGCCATCTTGTGGGACCTCCCAGAGCAGTGTCCCTAATTGTTGGGAGGGTGGTCGTCATCGGAAGGAAGTACGGACTGTAGCACTCTCCTCCCAAAGGATGCATCTGCAGAGTCATAAACGTTAATCTTATAATGCTTAACAAATGTAGACAATGAAGACCAGGTAGCAGCTTTGCACACCTCTTCGACCGATGCCCTGTTAGATAGAGCTGCACTGGTGGCTGCACTACGGAGGGAGTGAGCCGTGATGCCCGTTGGGACTCTTTGATTTAGACTCTTATAGGCTTCTGCTATGCAGTACTTGATGACAGTCAAGCTCAATGCTGAATTGGACATTTTCCTTCCTGTGTGCGTTGGTGATACATTCACAAACATGGCCTCCGTCCTTCTAAACGGAGCCGTCCTGTGGATGTAACATTTAACCGCCCTTCTCATGTCAAGAGTGTGCCAAAGTTTTTCCTTTGGATAAACTGGATTCGGAGAGAAGGATGGTAAGTAAATCTCCTGAGATCTATGAAAAGATGTGTTAATCTTGGGGCAAAAGGTAGGATCTGTACTGAGAATCACTTTATCCTTATGGAAGATGCATAAATCCGACCTGATGGAAAGAGCGCCCAATTCCAAAATCCTTCTTGCGGAGGTTATGGCTACTAAGAATAAGACTTTCATCCTCAGGGAACTTCTGAGGTACCCCTTTCAAAGGTTCGAATGGGTTTTTTGTTAGTGCGTTAAGGACGGTGTTCAGTTTCCAAGTTGAAAATCTGTGTGTTGTCGGTGGGGCCTTAAAGGATGCGCCTTTTAAGAACCTGATCACGTGAGGATGTTGTGAGACGGAAAAACCTTTGAAATGTGGAAGAACAGATTCCAGAGCCGCAAGTTGTCTCTTGAGCATTGCAACTCTGAGGCCACTGTCTATGCCTTCTTGTAAGAAGTCTAGTACCTCCCCTGATCCTAGGGCGTAGTGGATCCACTTTCTGGACATGTTCCGCTTGAAGCAAGTTGGAAATCTGTGTATTGTCGGTGGGGTCTTAAAGGATGCGCCTTTCAAGAATCTGATCACATGAGGATGTTGTGAGACTGAAAGACCTTTGAAATGTCAGAGCCGCAAGGTGTCTCTTGAGCATTGCAACTCTGAGGCCACTGTCTATGCCTTCTTGCAAGAAGTCTAGTACCTCCCCAATCCTAGGGCGTAGTGGATCCACTTTCTTCCTTCGTGACCATCGCACAAAAACCTTCCAGGTGTAGTTGTATATCCGTGATGTAGAAGGTCTTCGGGAAGCCAGCATTGTCTCCACCACCGATTGCCTGTATCCCAACTTCAGTAGTCTGCCCCTTTCAATTTCCAGGTGGTAAGTGAAACCACTCCAGATTGGGATGCCATAGAGGGCCTTGAGTCAGCATGTCTGGTTTGTTGTTGTTCAGTCGCACAATCGAGTCCGATTCTTTGAGACCCCATGGACCAGATCACGCCAGGCTTTCCGGTCTTCCGCTGTCCTCTGAAGTTGACTCAATTTCATGTTCGTTGCATGACACTGTCTAACCGTCTCATCCTTTGCCGTCCCCATCTTCTTTGACCTTCAATCTTTCCCAGCATCAGGGTCTTCTCCAGTGAGTGCTCCCTTGTCATTTGGTGGCCAAAGTATTTGAGCTTCAGTTTCATTATCTGGCCTTCCAGGGAACAGTCAGGGTTGATTTCTTTTAGGATGGACTGATTTGATCTTCTTGCAGTCCAAGGGACTCTCAAGAGTCTTCTCTGTGCAGCACCATAGTTCAAAAGAATCTATTCTTCGGCGCTCAGCCTTCCAAAATCAGTGGAGGTCGTACCACCATCCCTTGCAGCGCTGTGAACCAAGGGCGTGTCGTGGCCAGTACGGGGCTACTACTATGACCTCTGCCTGTAATATGCGGATCTTCCTTAAGAGTCTGGGAAGAACCGGTAGTGGAGGAAAGGCGTAAAGGAGGCTGTCGGGCCACGGATTCGTCAGAGCATTTGTGGCTTCTGCTTGTAGACGAAAATACCTCGTGAAAAACCTTGGTAGTTGGGCGTTGACAGGAGATGCAAATAGGTCCACCTGGCGCATGCCCAGGTTGGTTACTATCATGTGGAATACCCTTTTGTTCAGAGACCATTCGCTCTCCTGGATCACCTGACGACTCAGCCAGTCTGCTTGCACATTCGCCACTCCTTGGACATGTTAAGCTTGAAGCGAGCCTAAATTCGATTCCGCTCATTTCATTATCTTCACCGCTTCCCTCTGTAATGTCGTTGATCTGGATCCCCCTTGTTTGTTCAAATAGGCTTTTGCCGCTACATTGTCTGTGCGAATAAGAACATGGGTCCCCTTGATCTGATGAGTAAAGAACTGAAGGGCAAGTCATACTGCACGAAGTTCCAATAGGTTGATCGGTAGGGTCTGTTCGGCCTTTGACCAATGACCTTGGGCTGGTTGATTTTGCAGGGTAACTCCCCATCCTGCTAGACTTGCGTCCGTAAATATTTGTATTCTTTCCTGGATCCAGAAAGATTTTCCTTTGGATAGATTGGACACGCTGGTCCACCAATGTAAACTCATCTTCACACGCAACGGAACCTTCAGGGAGATGTCCATTCGCCTTCCTATGACAGAATGGAATGGCTTTAGGAACAGTTGGAGTGGTCTGAAATGAAATCTGCCGCATTGTAGTGTGTTGAAAATGGCTACCATTAGTCCCATCATTCTGGTTAGAATCAATAGTGACGAAAATCTTGCACGTATGATCTGGGTAGCCAGAGTCTTGATCTTTCGCGCTTTCTGAATTGGTAGATATAGCGAAGTTGACTTGGTGTCTATAATTACACCTAGATGTTCCAACCTTTGAGCTGGATTCAGTGAACTCTTGTGCATGTTTGCCAGGAAGCCAAAATTCTGAAGGCATTGCAGGGTTTTGTGCGTGTCCTGAAGAGAGCGTTCTAGAGTCCTTGATCTTATTAACGGGTGAATGTGAATTCCCCTCTCTCGCAGGGCAACGATGAGGTGGATCATTATCTTTGTGAATACCCTGGGCGCTGACGACAGTCCGAAGGGAAGGGCCCGGAATTGAAAATGGTGTTCCCCCCAGCAGAAACGAAGAAATCACCTGTGCGGGGGAAAGATGGGGATATGCATGTATGCCTCCGTTAGGTCTATGGACACTAGGAATTCTCCTGGCTGTAGCGATTCTGCAATTGATTTGTGAGTCTCCATACGGAAGTGTTTGGGTGCAACGTATTTGTCGATGAACTTCAGGTCCAGAATCGCCCTCCAGTTTCCGGTCTTTTGGGGGACTGTAAAGAAGACTGAATAAACGCCTTGGCCCTGTTGTTCTACTGGCACGGATTCTATAGCTTGTATTTCTACTAGATGAGATATCGCTGACCAAGTTCTGAGTTTCTTTGCTACGTTCTTGTGAACCGGAAAGATGACAAATCTTTGTGGAGGAAGCTCTACAAATTCTATCTTGTAGCCTTCTGACACTACTTCTAAAGTCCAAGGGTCTGGGTTTGAGTCCAACCAAGCCCGTCTGAAGTGTGTCAGTCACCCTCCCACTTGCGGATGTAGATAGTCATGCTCTTGGCGTCTTGGGGTTTTTATCCCCTTTGTCTTGTCTGAAGAAGCTAGGTCTTGAGAATCTGTTACTATTGGCGGCACCTCTGCGAAAGGGCTGTCTGTTAGAATTGCTGTTGTTGCCCCAAAAGGGTCTTTTGGTGTCCTGGCGAAATCTGGGAAGTGTGTGTTGCGTACGAAAGGAGGTTGATGCCGCTGCCTTGTCTCTGAAGTGGACAAATTTGGGGAGCACTTTCTTTTTATCCCTAGTCTCCACTAAGATTCTTTCTAGTGGTTCTCCGAAAAGCTTGTCACTCTGAAAGGGATAGGCTATCACAATCGCTTTAGACTGATAATCTGCAGGCCAGGACCTAAACCACACTAGACATCGCACAGCAGCGGCAAACGACATTGCCTTGGAAGATGCTACCACTGAATCTAGGGTAGTGTCAGCTGTATAAGATATCGCCTTTAAAACCCTATTTGCACCTTCCATCAGTCTAGGGTTGTTCTCTGGAAGCATTTGTATAAGCTTTCGCATCCACACTGTGGAAGACCTAGAGACAGTGGATGCTGCTGCAGAAGACTTAATTGCCATGGCATTTGCTTCGTGTGTCTTTCTAAGTGCAAACTCAACGCGTTTGTCTAGATTATTTCTGAGGTTGCCATGTCCGTCCTCAGATACCAGGCCAGAAGACTGTAGTGCTGTGACTGGAGCATCTACTATTGGCACCTGCATAAGACTAGAGGCAAGTGAAGTAGTAGGGTACAGTCTTTTTATGAACCCTGGAAATGGCTTATTAGACATAGGTCTTTGCCATTCTGCTTTTATTTTCCTGACATAAAAGTCAGAGAAGGGAAAGGCTTGTTCTGAATAATCCACGGGGGGGGGAACTCATCTGTAATTTCATCCCCCCCCCTTCTGTTGTGTCATCTTTTTTATTAGTCTCAGGATGACTATTTTGTATGTGAAAGGCTGAGAGGGTTTTGGACAGCAAATATTGAAAATCCTCTCCTTTAAAAAATCGGAATGATTGCTCTATTCCCTTTTCTTCCTCATCCTCTGATGAGAACTCTCCCTCCTCCTCCTCACTAGGTTGGCGAGACATACAGTCCTCTGCAGGAGGCTCATACCGGTTCCTATGTGCAGGAAACCCCTTTTGCGCCGCATTTGTGGGCCAAGAGCTCTTGTCCTTATGCTTATTCAGTATAGGGTGGGTTGAAGGAAAGGGAGATCTATTTTTGTGCCTCTTATTCCCTCCCTGGGATCGGCCCATTTCCTCCCTTATGGCTCTCCGTAGAATGCCATAACACTAGCAGACAATGGGGGGGAACCGTGATTGCATACATCACCAGTCTGTGAGTCCTCGTTGTCATCCTCATCCCCATCTTCAGGGCTCATATCGACATGGGAGCCAAAACAATGCCCTTGTATGTTAGCGGGCTTAGCGGGGTTACGCACTGCTGGCTGTCCCCGGGATCGGAAGCACGATTTTTCGCTTGCTTAAAAATGGCCGCCGCAGCCGGCGGAGCAGCGTCATCTGCTGTTTTCGTTTGGCCACGCTTCCCCGCGCTGTCCTTCTTTTGCTCTCCGCATGGCGTCGCAGCATTTCTCTTTCAGGTCGTGGCCTCTGAGAAATCCTTACTGGCAGAGGTAGACTGCAGCTACGAGGAATCCATCCTCTACCTGCCGGGGGTCCATATCGTGGTCTCAGGTCAGTGCTATGCAGCTTGAGGGAGAGAGAGCTGCAGTAAGGAGGCCACAGAATTAGAAGGTGGGGGAGAGAAGACGACAGGAGAGACAAAATCCTTTTTTTTTGCTAGGAAAGATAGGTGAAGAGTCTAGTTAGCAGAGAAAGAGAGAATTTAAGATTGATCCAAAGAAATCAAAGAAATTGATACGCAAAGCCTAACAAGCTGCTCTCCCTACTGAGGCAGGAAAAGAACTGAGCCTAGGGTGACTACCACCACAGGAAACAGGAAGTTTGAATTGTTCCTGCCTCCCTGAATGATGGATGGGAATCACCCGCAAGATGGCCTCCACCTCAGAGGGAGAACCACTGATTTCGGGAGGGGTGTTGAAAGACCTCTGTCAGATTGAGGTGACAAGAGAGGAGGTCCTAAAACTGATAGACAACTAAAAACCGATAAATCACCAGGCCCAGATGGCATACATCCGAGAGTTCTGAAAGAACTCAAACGTGAACTTGTGGATCTCCTTACAAAAAATATGTAATCTTTCCTTAAACTCTGCCTCCATTCCTGAGGACTGGAAGGTAGCTGATGTCACTCCCATCTTTAAAAAGGGTTCCAGAGGAGATCCGGAAAATTAAAGGCCAGTCAGTCTGACATTGATACCGGGTAAATTGATGGAAACCATTATTAAGGAAAGAATTAGTAGGCACATAGATGAACAAAACCTACTGAGGCAGACTCAGCATGGGTTCTGTAAGGGAAGAGGAAACCATTATTAAGGAAAGAATTAGTAGGCACATAGATGAACAAAACCTATTGAGGCAGACTCAGCACGGTTTCTGTAAGGGAAGATCTTGTCTCACTAACCTGTTAGTGTTCTTTGAGGGGGTGAACAAACATGTGGACAAGGGGGATCCAATAGATATTGTTTACCTTGACTTCCAGAAAGCTTTTGATAAAGTTCCTCATCAAAGGCTCCTAAGTAAGCTCAAAAATCATGGGATAGAAGGACAAGTCCTTTTATGGATCAAAAACTGGCTAGTTCATAGAAAACAGAGAGTGAGTGTAGGTGGGCAATTTTCTCAGTGGAGGGTGGTAAGCAGTGGGGTACCGCAGGGATCAGTACTTGGTCCACTGCTTTTTAACTTGTTCATTAATGATTTGGAGATGGGAGTAAGCAGTGAAGTGGCTAAATTTGCGGATGATACAAAGTTGTTCAGGGTGGTGAAAACCAGTGAGGATTGTGAGGCACTCCAAGGGGATCTGTCAAGGATGGGCGAGTGGGCGTCAACATGGCAAATGGGGTTCAATGTGGCCAAGTGCAAGGTGATGCACATTGGAGCCAAAAATCCTAAATATAAATACACATTGATGGGGTCTGAACTGGCAGAGACTGATCAAGAGAGAGATCTTGGAGTTGTAGTAGATAACTCACTGAAAATGTCGAGACAGTGTGTGACTGCAATAAAGAAGGCCAATGCTATGCTGGGGATTATTAGGAAGGGTATTGAAAACAGATCAGCCAATATCATAATGCCCCTGTATAAATCAATGGTCCGACCTCATTTGGAATACTGTGTGCAATTCTGGTCACCACACCTTAAAAAGGATATTATAGCTTTGGAAAAAGTGCAGAAAAGGGCAACTCGAATGATAAAAGGGTTGGAACACTTTCCCTATGAGGAAGGGTTAAAGCGCTTAGGGCTCTTTAGCTTGGAGAAATGACGACTGAGGGGTGACATGATTGAGGTTTATAAGATTATGCATGGGATAGAGCAGGTAGAGAAAGAGGTACTTTTCTCCCTTTCTCACAATACAAGAACTCGTGGGCACTCAATGAAATTGCTGAGCGGTCGGGTTAGAACGGATAAAAGGAAGTACTTCTTCACCCAAAGAGTGATTAACACATGGAATTCACTGCCACAGGAAGTGGTGGCGGCTACAAGCATGGATGGCTTCAAAAGGGAATTAGATAAGCATATGGAGCAGAGGTCCATCAGTGGCTATTAGCCACAAGGTATAGATAGGGGCTCTGGGGCAAGTGATGCTCTGTCTTCTTGGTGCTTGGGGGGTCAACAGTGGGAGGGCTTCTAATGTCCTGGCCCCACTGGTGGACCTCCTGATGGTATTTTGGGCCACTGTGTGACAGAGTGTTGGACTGAATGGGCCTTTGGCCTGATCCAACATTGGCGTCTCTTATGTTCTTAAGATGAAACACACACAAAGCTGCTTTATAATGAGTCAGATCATTTGCCTATCAAGGTCAACACTGTCTACTCTGGCTGGCAGCAGCTCTTTGGGTTGCCAGGAGAGGGTGTTTCACATAGCCTACTACCTGATCCTTTTAGATGCAGATGCCAGTGACTGAGCCTTGGACCTTCTACAAACCATAGCAAAAGCTGCTCTTCAGATTGTCCTTAGTTGCAACAATCGTTTACTATGAAGCATGGGCAGCAGAGGAAATGCTGGTTGACACACAGATCTAAAGCATGCAAAACTAGCTGCACAGTTCTTTGGATCCTGGCCAAGGATTAAGCAATACATACACAGCTAAAGCTTAATGGCTCCCTTGTCCCACCTTAACTTGCAAGTGAAACTATCATAGTAAAAATCAGTTTCCTTAAGGTTTATTCAAATACATCATAGACCCACTGTATTCAGGAAAGCTGCTACAAACATATCAATTTATGGATTTTTAATTAGGTGTTTTATATTTATACATTTAGATAGGAGACAACCAAAGAAGGTTAACTTTGTGATGTCACTGACATTTTCCAAAACAAGCAAAGCACGTGTAAGAAACACTGAATTTATAATGGAGCAGGATTGATTACAGGTTCTCGTGTGTTCACTCACAACAAATGAAATGTTTAATGGTTAAGTCCTTTCCTTTGAGCCACTAGCATTAATTTTGGACTTCTCTGCAAGGATTTTTCATCCTAGACTCCATACAACGCCAGCCTAGCTGCTGGTACTTCAGACCAGTGTTCCCTCTAAGCTGAGTTAGTGTGAGCTAGCTCACAGGTTTTTAGCCTCTGGCTCACACATTTTTGTCTTAGCTCAGGAAGGATGGCTCCAGAGCACACTAATGTATGCAGGAGCCAAATCGCTTACTCACAACTTTAATGCCAGTAGCTCACAAAGTAGAACTTTTGCTCACAAGACTCCACAGCTTAGAGGGAGCATTGCCAGGTGCAATACTGGGGCCAGCTGAACCTGCACAACAGCATGAATACTGTTTGACCAAACTCATCAGTGTCATAATATTATTGCAATCAAATTCTTATCCTCCATATTACACCTATAATGTTGAAACTGCAGATGTACCAGGAACACTGCTTGTTTAAAATATAAATATATTTCATGTGCAAACAACAAAACACGAGGTTCTATTATTTTTAGTAAGCCTTCTAAAAGGGGCCAATGTGTATCTGGAAAGAAAAATGTAAACAGTTTTACCTTTTAAGAACAACCAATAAAGGAAACCACGCTTTATGCTTAAGGGTTCTTGTCACCTTTCCAGAACTTTCACTTCTACAAGAGCAGCTTCTGTGTTATTAAGTAAGCAGTATCAGCAGTATTTTTGAATTAATAAATACTCCACATGCACAAGTGTTCGTATTTTCAAACCACCTTCCTGGATATCTCAACTTCATACCCCTTATATATAAAAAGAACATTCCTCACATACTCTGGGAGCCTTGTGTATTTAGTAATCAGTAGCTGGCTCATTTAACAAAATGTGGATTTCCAAGTATCCTGAGAGGGGAATGAGATAATAGGGAATATGTCTTTCCCCCCAGGTTACTTCAAGATAAATGGGTGGACCCCAAAGTCCTCATGTTAGTATACCTTAGTAAGAGAGAATGAAGATATTAAAAAGCAGTTCATGAGTATCACCAATAAATTGTCTGAAATAAGATGCAGGATTCAAGAACAAAAATACACCAGTCAAACAGTTTGAAATAGTCACACTACCAAACCACCCAATGCAAACATTTTCTACTGTGACCTGAACTGATAGGAGGACAATGCCAAACACAGATTTCAGACTGCCAGTTTAGGTACATAAGACATTTTCCCCATATAACCCTCTGGATCAGAACTTTAGTTCTAGAAATAACCAAGGTCCTTAAGACATCCCATGCAACTAGTTCCTCATGATTTAAAGGGGCCTTGGGCATGTGTTTCATAAACAGCAGCCTGCTATGCCAGAGGGTGAACCAGTTTTGAAACTGACGGGACTCTGAAAAGCAGACTTCTGATACAGCACAGCAGGCAGCTGCTGTTTGTAGAAAAAAAGTCTTTTTAAATAACAAGTCCATACTTAGAACAGAACTTTGAATCGGAGCCACAGAGCACCAAAGAAAAGTGCACCAGATCTTGAAGAATATATGCACTGAACTTCACATTTTACCTCTGTCGGAACACAAATGACAATTTCTTGCAAAATAATAAGTTTCTGAAACTTGACTTTTATCTAGGCAACTGCCTAAAATGAAGTCAAACACCCTTAAGCACAGGTGGCGCTTTTTTAAGTAGTCTCAAGAGGCTTCTATATGGTGGCTCAGAGGTATCTTTTGGTGGGCAAAATGCTACCAATACATTAACATCCCACTAACAAGAAAGCAACCCCATCCCATCCTCATCCTGGAGAGTACCGAAAAGGAGGAAAAAAGTGTACCCAAATAAAAGGCAAGATGAGAGCAATGGGAAAGGGTGGACAATATTTTGCAACAAAAAGTTCTTTAAGGTAAGCTTTTTCCATTATAAAGGGGCATAGTTTACAAGAGAAGTCCCTCACAAGATCTCTACTGCAGGAAAGAAGAATTCAGCAGGAAACATGGCTCCACCCACTCTGAGTGTTGCTGCTGCTACCCAGTGCTCCTAGTGGCTGAAGCCGGCACCAAAAAAATCATTTTAAGTTGAGTCCAAAAAGGTTCTCTGAATAATTTCTGTGCACAATTGAATTCCCAGCGTGACATACAGAGACCACAAAGAACCAAAGGCACCTGGCATTCATACTGGTGGCTTTTCAAAGTTATTTCATTCTTAGCAGAATATATGGATGAGACACACCCTTGCTTCGCTACCTAATTCAGCACTGGCTTTGAGCACTCAGTGAAATACATATAGAAAGCTAGTCTGCATCTATACAATTTTCCCCAATTTTTCTCCCAAAGTTTGATTCCTCCCCCCCCCCCCCCCCCCCACCCATTTTTTTATGTTTGTAGTTGAAAGCTGTGACAACTTAAACGTGGACCAGCTGTACTGTAAAGATGAGAAGTCACAACTGGTATTACGATTTCAGAAATGACAAGTGACTGGAAAATACTCTTCCGAAACAGAACAGAAATATCAAGGTGGATAACTTTCTAAGATATCTCTTCAGAAATAAGTGACAGAGTGCAGTTTATCATTCTTTTCTATTATATTTTCTCTGCTGAATCATCAGTAGAGTCGAAAGCAGCATTCCACAGAAAGGAAAGAAATATTTCTTAGTCAAATGCCTTTTTGTGTTTAGCTTTTCTATACAGCAATATTTAAACTTGTACATTGGGGAAAATGTGTTTTTTTCTAAATCAGCAAATGTATTAGTTTAGTGTCTGGATAGTAACAGAGAAGTATGGGCCAATCATAAAACTATTTTCAAAGGTATGTACAAAAACTTACATTTTGATCAATAACAATACAAACTTTAACAGAGTTATACCCATCCAAGTCCACTGACATCAATGGACTTCGAAGGGCGTGACTCTGCTTAAGATTGCACTTTAAGTAAACTCTTCTCTAAGGTGAGACAGGCCTACTTCAGAATACAGCAGGGACCACTAACTCTGGTGGAGGTTGAAGCCACTGGGATAGAATTCCTCAAGCCAGCTACGCTCAGGAATGTCTCTGGCATCATGGGTCCCTTGCTTGGCCAGCCAATCAGGCTCACTGAACCTGTAGGACTGAAGCTGGGATAATCTATTACCATGGGGGCCTTTTAAAATGGGCTTCAGGTGCTCGACCACTGAGCCCTCCTTTGATCTAGTCTAATCCAGAAGAAGGTGTGATGAGAATGAAAGGAATGAGATGGAAACGCTTTCCTATCATCCCTCCATGTATTCTTGGCTGAGCATGGCCCTCTTATTTCTCGTTTCCACCAGGGTCTTGTCAAGACAATCTCTGAATAGCCTTCCACCCTGGAGTGGGTAGGCAATTACTATGGGCATTCAATGGGGATCTGCTTGCCAAGCACAAAGCCATAGAGCCCATCTGGCCACAGAGCAGCTGCCATGGAGCAGGATGCAAAGGTCACTGTGTAGGGGGAGGGGTCTCCTAGGAAAGTGACCACCATGAGAACGTGGTTGGCACCCTCTGTTGCCCTTTGGTTATCACTGGGAGCAAGTTGGACCAGCTTCAGGACCCACACAATAGCTCTCCAGAGATGAAGGCGGAGTAAGCTGCTGCCCTGATAGTCACTGCAGTGGTCTCATGGGACTACCTGCAGTATATAATCTGCTTTTCTGTCCTATCCATCCTTTATGGATCCAACACCATCCTCTGAGACCAGGCCAGTGGATTGTAGCACTACTACTGCAGCATCCACCAGGGAAGCCTGTAATACCATAGGTAACTTAAGGGGCCAAGGAATAAAGCTTTAGGTAACATTTGGGAACTGCCTCCTGTTAGATATAGGCATGGCCCATTCTCCCTTCATCAGCCTTTTGAAAAAAAAACCGGGAAAGGGAAACCATCCTCTCTGAAGAAGGAGCCTTGGGGGGGTGGGAATCCCTTGTTCTCCTGGGGCCTGGATTTACTTCCGGAAGGTTCCTGTCCAGGGACAGGGAGTTTTGTGAGGTCTAGGGCCAGGATGGCTTTGGATAAAAGGGACTGGCAGTCCACACTGAACAGGCACGTGGGTTGGTCAGCAACTATGGGTGATTCTTCTGAGAGAAGCTTTCCCACTTTCCCCTTTGGTTCTGATTGTGACGAGGGGCTGTCCATGACCCTAGCAAGGGTGGCAGTAGAGGAAGAGGCTTGTGGGCCACCTTGCCAATAGCATGAAGCGTGCCCCTTGCTATGACAAACTCTTGCTTGTGGGCAGGTGAGGGTGACTGCAGGTTAGCACTAAGGTGGGGTGGGAGAGGAGTGCTCTTGCATGCCTCGCAGCTCCTCTCTCATGGTTCATGGCTCTAGAAGATTCCATCTCAGCCAAGCAAGGATTTCACCCGCCCACAACATCGAAGGGGGGGCTGAGATGGCACTTTACCCCCTTGGAGATCCACTCTGGTGCCCAAGGAGTCCCTCTAGTTCAGACGAGGGTCCAACAGAGGAGCGTGGCATGCCATCTTAGCCCTCCAGGGGCCAAACTGGCAGCCAAGAGAGCCAGGGGCAGATCCAACAGGGGAGCCTGGTGTGCCATCATAGCCCCCCCTGGCAGCCAAGAGAGCGGGGGGGGGGTCCAACAAGGGAGCCTGGCATGCTATCGTAGCCTCCAGGGACCGAAATGGCAGTTAGAGAGCCATTTGCGCCTGAGGAGCCATTTTCATGCCTTTTTATGGTGCTTTTCTTAAGTCGCTCTGGGCTAGTCTCAGTGAGGAAGCACTCTTCGCAAGAGACGGAAGGAGGTGAGGGTCTCCATCAATTTCAGATGTAAATTTGTCTCTTTTATGTCCCTTCAGAGCTTCCAAGGCTCACGACTGGGCCATTGTCTTCCACGTTCCTCCAAGGAAGGGGGGGCGAGAAAGAAAACATTGCAAAAACAAAAGAAGCAGAGCCAAGAGGAGGTGTGAAAGAAGTTGTGAAGAGAAAGAAGGACAGGCTGGAGAGGTTAGGAAGCTCGCTCTCAGGTATGAAATCTAGAAAGTCAAAGAGCTTAGTCCTGCCTCCATGAGCAAATGGTGGGAATCACACATTCCAAGAAGCCCTTCTCCTCAGAGCAAGAAACCCCATTTTTCTTTATAGTACTGCAGTTCTCTCTAACACCGACTAGTTTTTTTAAGCAGCCCAATTACATGGCAAAAAAGTAAAGCACCAGGAAAGTGCGGCAATGAGAGTAGCAAAGGTATATATCAACAACTCATGAATATGGGACAGAACCCCACAGTGTTCTCACTAACAATTCAGAGATTCCTTCTGCAAAATCCTATGCCAAATGGCTAATGTAAGTGCACAAATCCCAACAGTAATCACTCACAATAGATCTCTAAGGTTTCCTCCTGTCCAGAATCACCTTTCAAATGCCAAGTATTTGGTCCCTGAAATGGCACTGTTGGCTAGACAGTCTGTAGTTTTAAGTTCCTGCAAGGTTAAGAACTGAAGCAGGGCTCTCACATGACTTATAGAAAACCTTAGCATCACATCAGGATACTCTGAAAACTGGCAGATACATCCTAACTCGCACAAGTGGATCTCTTTCCATTCTTCCCTAAGGAGTACCCTATGCATCCTGAAAATCCTCTGCTGAAGGGTCAGGAGCCTTCAAACAAAATGAACCACAGCACACAGGATTGCAGTGAGGAGGGGAAATGGAGCAAAATCCCCTTTTCTGCCAGTGCTCCTATGGAGGGGGAGTTTGTCCAGTTTTCTCCTCTTCAGTGTAACATGCAGTTTCTAAACAGTTCCTGACCCTCAGTGGAAGGGGAAGATCTATCTGAATGAACCCTTTCTGCCTCTATTAAAGGTAAAGGTAAAGGTTCCCTTGCTCGAAAGCCAGTCGAATCCGACTCTAGGGTTGCGGTGCTCATCTCCGTTTCAAAGCCGAAGAGCCAGCGCTGTCCGAAGACGTTTCCGTGGTCATGTGGCCGGCATGACTAAACACCAAGGTGCACGGAACGCTGTTACCTTCCCACCGAAGTGGTACCTATTTATCTACTTGCAATGTCTTGCTTTCGAACTGCTAGGTTGGCAGGAGCTGGAACTAGAGACGGGAGCTCACTCCGTCATACGGCACACTCGGGTCTCGAACTGCTGAACTACCGACCTTCCACAGCCTGCAGTTCAGCGTCTTAACCACTTGAGCTTATATATATATATATATTGAAATGATTTGGAAAATATTTGAACACCTTGTCTTATTCATCATGTTAAAATAAAACGTTCCATAATCAATTTCTTTTCTTTTTTCAATTTTTCGGAAAAAAACAAAAAAGGCTTCAGGAAAAAAATGGGGGGGGGGGGAAACGGTTTTTTTCTGAATTTTTCCAGTTTTTTTTTCAGGCCTTCACATCTCTAGCTTTAACACTCTTCTTTTTAAAAAAGATTTGAAAAATCCTATTTCAAATCTTTTGTATGTTCCTCCTCCTCCACCTCCTGTTTTTAGTTAACTTAAAACAGGAAGTCTCCTGAGACTTATGCACCTAGCAACAAATGTTCAAGTGGTGATTAGAAACAACCATGGAGACTTCCCAAAGGAAATTTCAGTAATCATCATCTTTAATTTTTAAAAAACCCTCAATGTAGCTAGTACAGGTATCTTCACAAACAGTCATAAAGGATGAATGAAAATATAGGTTTCTTTAAGTTAGAATGGTGAGTTAAAATCTTTTTCTTCCAGCATAGCTTTGATAGGTTCTACATACTCACAAGAAAATTGTTGGTCACAAGAGAGCATACCATATCCAATTAGAAACTCCAGATACAAAGCAATAATGGACCTCTGGACCTGCTGGACCTCCTGATGGCACTGGTATTTCTGGCCACTGTGTGACACAGAGTGTTGGACTGGATGGGCCTTTGGCCTGATCCAACATTGGCGTCTCTTATGTTCTTATGTTCTTAATGCATTGCAGTTCAGATCTCCAAATATACTGGACATCAAACTTTTGTACCTTAGCATTCAAAACAGAGACATAGGCCCTGACCTGGGTAGCCCAGACAAGCCCAATCTCGTCAGATCTCGGAAGCTAAGCAGGGTCGACTCTGGCAAGTACTTGGATGGGAGACCTCCTTGGAATACCAGCAGTCGGGAGGCGGGGGCAGGCTTTATCCAGCCCACCTCTCTGAATATCCTCCAGGCCCCCATGACTTCCAGGTGCACACACACTCTCACACAAGCATGAAAAATAAAAAAGAACAGAGACATGGCACAAAACTCTGCAATAGAATCAGTTTCTTAAAAATGTGCCTCACAAGTTCCAGTGTACTAAAAATATGATGCCATATCACAGGGGTTTACAAGGCTCAAATACAGCTTCAAAGGACACTAATTTTTTTACAACTACAAAAACACCCTTTTCTGAAGGAATGCTGAAACATTCCTTTAAGAAAATGTCTTATTATGAAGATCTGCCATTCAGTCAAACCAGTCTGTCATCAACTATTCTTTCAAACCAAGTTTCATCCTGTTCCTTCCAAAACATCCTTTCTGCAATCTATGTTTTATATTGTCATGATAACTGCTTGAAGTAAAAAATGGAAACTGTTCTGAATTTGCTAGGCAGATACCCACGGACCCCTTTATGAAGAGTCAGGGACTTGTATATTGCATAGGTTTTCTTTTTTCCTTTGTGCCTTCCATCAATCAGCCTCATGCCTGCATGCAACCAGTTGTTATTGTTACTATGGCAACAGCAGCAGAACTTCTGGAAAGCAACCAGGAGATGAGAGGAAGTACATCCAGAATGGCCCAATGAACTGCCAACCGGATCTCCCAAGGTATTTAAAGCCTCCTTCCCTTCAGTGCATCACATCATAAGCAGAATGAACTTTCCTCATGCCAGTTGTAACTGCTTTGTAGAGCACTGTGTCCAGCTTCCTCTGGCAACATACCTTGACCAGTGATTTGGCATGGTCAACTTTCTACCAGCAGCCTATTTTGAATTTACTGTCTAGTAGTTAACATGTTTTCAAAGTCTTAAAATATTCTTTGTTAACATAAGTACTCTCCTTATTGTGAAAGATGCTGATTTGTATGTATCCTAGTATACAAAAGCCACGAACAAAACCTACATGCTTAGGGACAAGTTAATTTACTTGCTCAAATGTGAACTGATCAGGAGAGAAAATAAGATTAGTTACAGTTGCTTATTATACAATTCCAGTGTGATCGGGTTTGTTCATCACTTTATTCTCCCATGCATTCACAGTCTCTGCTGAGATAACGGCTTTCCAAGTCATGCCAGTGAGTAAAGCGCAAAACCACCACAAACCATGCTTTACCACCTTTGTTTTTACGGGGCTACATAGGACTGCTCAATGTTACTCTGAAAATATTAGACCAATGGGACAGCTTTTCCATACAACATCTCTTCTGAACCACATGAAGCTGCTGGGTGAGGTCCTCAGGAGATCTGGGGTGGGTTGTCACCAATATGTAGATGACACTCAGCTCTGTCTCGCTGCGCCAACTGATCCCAGGGAGGGTGTACAAACCCTGAACTGGTACCTGGAGGAAGGTTTTGAGTGGATGTGGGCCAATAAACTGAAGCTTAATCCCAACCAGACAGAAGTACTACTGGAAAGTGGAAAGTCTGACCTGGGAAAGCCATTCTGTGTGGGGTTGTATCCCCTTTGAAAGAACAGCTCCATAGTCTGTGGGTACTCAAGGACTCAGGCATACTGCTGCATAAGCAGGTGCTCACTGTGTCTCAGAGAGCCTTTTACCAGCTTAGACTGTTTAGTCAGCTGTACCCCCCCTCCTGGGCAGAAAAGATCTGGTCACTGTGGCGCATGCCCTCGTTACATCTAGATTAGATTACTGCAATGCAATGCACTTTCAACTAGAATCAACAGTGCTTAGATATAGCACACAACCTTCCTGAATTATTAAAGAGATCTCCACTATTTAAACTGAGAATCTGACAGCACTCTAAACTACTTGTGATTTTAAAACATTATATTTCAAACCAGAATGCACTTCTTCTTAAGTCAGCAAGCATGTGAACACACAGGCAAGCTTTAGGAAAGTTGTATTTTGTATGCATTTTGCCTTACTTAAGCAAAAGTGTGATAGTGCTTAATGTTCAACCACAAAAAATTCTGAACATGTGGCAGAATGCTACAGAAAACTTACAACAGACAGGAACATCATTCACCAACATGAACTCACTGAGATTTCAATTTATAACATTAATGTTATAAAACAGCCAGAATGCAGTAGCTGAATTAGTAATGCAACTTTGACAAATGGTATTTCAAAACTATATTTGTTGCAGCTTCTCGCCAAGGTTTCACTGTGGTGAAATCTTCTTTCAAAGCTTCCTGCCATCCCAATTGACCTGCAGAAGTTGTAATTTTTCCCTAAATTTGTCAAACCTAAGCCCAGATTTATCCTGCTTTCGTACTGAAATAATTCAAGCAATTGAAACATTTTTGGGGGAAAACATTCATTTTAAAGTCACTTAAATATCACTGGCAGCCTTCAGAAATTAGGCTGGGGATACTGATTATTAGGGGTAAGTACCCATTTATGTAGCATTTTTTTGTAGCTATTACTATTACCTTTATCTCAACCACCTACAGAAGAAACAGAGGAGACTCATGGAATGGATCCAGATTCCACGGGATGTTAAAAAATAACCATTCAATAGCACTATTTTGGATACTGTGGCCACACTAGTCAAACCACAGAGGATAAACTGAGGACACAAACAGAAGATGCTGAAGCGTGTATATGATTTAATGACGAGAAACCTGCACAGTGCAAAGCCAGTCATGCAGACTTCATCATGTGTGCATTCCAAAGTATTCATACCTATCCCAGAGATTCTTTGACTCCCGTAACTTGTTTAAATGGAACACTTGGTAGAAAGTAGCTGAAGGATTCCTATGAGAGCCAGGAAATGAGACAAGATTGAGAATGGACAACAGCCTATTCAAAGGAAAAGATTTGAGTTTTTATTTTGACACATTGTATCCTAGACCCAAAATTCTGCAATAGTACAGGACTGAACAAAGGAAGGTGAAGAATTCAATTAAAAATTTTTTTGCACGGCTGGTTCAATCTCGTCTAGCATTTTATTTCCAACAGTGGTCTCTGGATATTCATAAACCAGACAAGATTACTTTTCCCAATTTGCAGCCAGCATCTGATATTCAGAGATATACTATAGCCGTACACAGAGGTTCTGTTTAACTAATACGCATTACATCCCATGGCCCACAAAAGTTAAGATACTACTTAATAACGCTTACAAATCTAGCTTTTTCAGAAGACCTAAATAATGTAAATGCAGATTATGACATTCAAGGTCTGCACTTGCTAATTAGGAAATACTTGCATTCTACTTCTTCACCCAAAGAGTGATTGACACATGGAATTCACTGCCACAGGAGGGGTGGTGACTACAAGCATGGACAGCTTCAAGAGGTAATTAGATAAACATATGGAGCAGAGGTCCATCAGTGGCTATTAGCCACAAAGTATAGATAGGAACTCTCAATCTGGGGCAAGTGATGCTCTGTATTCTTGGTGCTTGGGGGGGGCAACACTGGGAGGGCTTCTAGTGTCCTGGCCCCGCTTCTGGACCTCCTGATGGCACCTGGTATTTTTGGCCACTGTGTGACAGAGTTGTGGACTGGATGGGCCATTGGCCTGATCCAACATTGGCTTCTCTTATGTTCTTATGGTTTTGGAAAATTTGCAGCTTTAAAAGCACACCATTATCTGACAATTGCATTATAACAATCCCACCTCACTGCAGACTCCATGACCCTTGTAGCTGTCCAAGCAAGTCCCACAACCCCATCCTTCTGGGTGAGAGGGAGAATATAGTGTTCACAAGCACATTCCACACCAGTTAATGGAAAACACTAAGGAAAAGCAGGTTGCTTACCAGTAACTGGTGATCTTCAAGTGGTCATCTGTGCATTCACACCCATGGGATTCAGTGCGCACACGCTGGATTGATCGGTGCTGTAGCAAGCTCTTTTCTAACGTATTTTTGCGCCCAGTCCCTCCGGGCATGCACAGGAACCCCACTACGCATGCCCAGAGGGGTGGGTGCGGACATCCCACCAGTTCCTTCAAAGTACCACCGCAAATCAACCCCCATTCGAAAATGTAGAAGCTGACAGCAGCGGGGAAGGAGGGCGGGTGGTGTGAATGCACAGAGGACCACTCGAAGATCATCAGTTACTGGTAAGCAACCTGCTTATCTTCGACGTGGTCTCTGTGCTTCACACCCATGGGAAGTACATCCTTCAACTGGAACATGGTAGGCCGAAAGAGCGGCCAAATAAACTTTCAACAATGAATGGGAAAGGCCACCATGGTGTTATTAGGATGCAGTCCGCGTTGTCCTTGAGTATCTTGCAGACCACTCTCAGAAGCAGAGGTAAGGGGAAGAACAGGTAAAGGAGCCCTGATGACCAAGAGTAAAGGAGACCGTCCCTCAGAGATTGTGGGTCCTTGCCTCCTCGACTGCAGAACAGATGACATTTTCTGTTGCTTCTGTTCGCAAAGACATCGACTCGGTGAGTCCCCCACTTGAGGAAGAGTGGGAGGAGGTATTTTGGGTTCATCCCCCACTCGTGTAGGCTGAGTCTCTGAGTCCGGCTCGACTTAGATGGTCTACTGCACGTTCGTGTGGCCAGGGATGTGAGTGGCCACAAGGAATATGTCGTTGTCAATGCACAACTCCCACAACTGAATGGCCAGGTTGCATAGGCGTTGGGACACCGTGCCTCCCTGCCTGTTGATATATGACAGCGCTGTGGTGTTGTCCGTCAGGACTGTGACACGTTTTCCCTTGAGTAAAGGGAGGAAGGAGGGGAAAGCGTGTCGTATGGCTAGGAGAGTTCGAGGAAGTTTATGTGTTTTCTCCTCGTTTGTGCATCCTATTTGTCTCCTACAGACAGCCCCATGGAGTGTGCACCCCATCCCGTCAGGGACGCATCCGTAGTTATTGTGACTTCTGGTGACGGAGGGTGTAAGGGCACTCCCCAAAGGATATTGGCAGGGACAGTCCACCAAGATAAAGAGTCCTGTATGCTGGGAGGAGGGGATAGGACGACAGTGTGTGCATTTTTTGACAGGTCATAGTGGCAAATGAACCATAGTTGTAAGGGACGCATTTTGAGTCTGGCAAAGACGAGAACCAACGTAGTTGCCGCCATTAGACCAAGCAGTCTCTGAATTTGGAAGGCGGTGACGGAGAGTTGGGTACGGACACCGTTGGCTAGGGAAATAATATCTGCTGCCCTTTCTTGGAGCAGGTAAGCCATGCATGTCTGTGAATCCAGGATTGTGTCGATATACTGTATGTGCTGGGCTGGATACAAATGATACTTTTGCCTGTTGACTTGAAGGCCCAGATTCTCCAATAATGCCAGAGTCTCTGCGACGTTTGAGATTAGGGCGACTTTGGAAGGCGCTACCAGAAGCCAATCATCTATATAGGGATAGATCACTTAATGTTGTGTGAAAACCAATAAAGATCTATTTTTTTAAAAAAAATCTATATAGGGATAGATCGAAATACCCTGTAGACGGAGGAAAGTCGCAACCAATCATGGTCTTCGTAAAGACTCTTGGGGCGCTGGAGAGGCCGAATGGAAGAGCTGTATACTGAAAGTGCCGGTGACCAATCGCAAAGCGTAGGTATTGGCTGTGAAGGGGTGAATAGTGATGTGGAAATACGCGTCTTGGTGGTAGAGGGTTGCCATCCAGACGTGTCTGCGAAGCAATGGCATGATCTGTTGAAGCGAGACCATGCGAAAGCGGTGGTAAGTCACGAAGCGATTCAACTCCCTGAGATCTAATATGGGTCGAACGCCTCCGTCTCTCTTTGGGACTCTGAAGTATTGGGAATAAAATCCCATCCTGTGGAGATGTGGTGATAAATGTTCTATGGCTCCCTTTTGCAGAAGGACGGACACCTCCTCGAGGAGAGGTGGGGAAGGGGGCGTGGAGATGATGACTGGAATGCTGGGGTTCTGCATGAACTAGATTCTGTAGCCTCGGGTCAAGATGGCGAGCACCCACTCGTCCGAGGTGATGTGATGCCAAGTGTGAAGAAAGGGTGACAGACGGGTAATAGCTGACTCGGTGACAGGGAAGTCAAAAACCCTGTTTGGAGGGTTTAGACTGTTTGGTGCGGGAAGCCTGTTGGCCTGAACCGAATTTTGGTTTCTGGAAGGTGGGTTTTTGGCCCCCAGAAGACGTTCTTGGCCTCCAACGGGTGTCAGGAGACTGGTGAGTTGGGGTGCGCCTCTGCCAGGATCTCGACCAGTTACGAGGACAATAGGGTTGTTTCGCAGAGGATGAGACCCCTAGAGCTCGGGATGCCTTTATACTTTTATCTATCTCTTGAAGAGTAGAATCAGTAGTGGCATTAAACAGACCAAGGCCATCAAAGGGAAGGTCCTCTACGTAAGACCTAGTGTCTATTGGCAGGTTAGTGTTGCGGAGCCAGGAATGTCTTCTAAGAGCTATTGCAGACGCCATTGTCCATGAAGACGCCTCGAGGACATGTTTGGTAGTGTTAAGCTGTTGTTTCACCAACACCATGCCCTCTTTCTGTATGACCCTGGCTGCCTGCAGTTTGTCATCTGGTAGGTGGCTGAGAATTTCTGAGAACCATTCCCAAAGAGTGTATTGGTAGCAGTTCACACAGGCCAAGTAGTTGGTGGCCTTGACTCCCAATGCTCCAGTGGAGTAAAATCGTCTGCCAAAGGCATCCAATTTCTTGCCTTCCTTGTCAGAAGGTGTGGAGTGTGCCCTCCTGTTGAGGATGAGAGAAGAGAAATTCTGCATCCGTGTCTTGTACTCTGTACATGTGGTCCAGTTTCCGTGTGGACACTGGAGCCGATGAAGGTTTTAGCCATGGTGATTTAGCTGCTTGGAGAAGTACCGAGGACATGGGCAATGCCAAGGTGGAAGAGGTGTCGAGCTGAACTATATCATAGACTGAGTCTGTCGCCTGTTGTTGTTGTTGGATGACAGAGAGACCTAAGGCATAGGCCATTCTTTTGACCAGATCTGTATAAGACGTTAAGGTTATCTGATGGGGATATGGGTAAGTCCTCAGCGACATCCTGGTTGGGAGACTTATGGTCAGGAGAAGTGTGAGCCTCAGAAGCCTTCGTATCTGAGTCCTCTTCTGCAAAGTCTTGCTGTTGAATTTGGACAGATGTGTCCTGCTGACAGGCCAGTGGTTTCGATTGGATGACAGGAGCAACAGGGGGTGGAGTGACCGGAGGGTTGAGAGGACAACTTGGTTCCAAATTATGGTGGGACGGATCAACTGCAGGAGGACGTGACAGAGATGCTGAAGGTCTCGATCTATGAGGGGATCTCGACCTATGAGCGGATTGGGTGGAATAGCGATCCCAATCAGCATAGTTCGCAGGCGTTAACCACAGCAGGGAAGATGGATATGCCCCATAGACAGGGCATTTTTTGTAGAAAAAGCCAGCAGGAACTCGTTAGCATAATAGGCCACACCCAAAAGCAGAAACTCATTAGCATATTAGGCCACACCCTGACAGCACAACTCATTGGCATATTAGGCTGCACCCCTATGTTACCAGAAATGTGGTCATCCAGCCACACCCACCTTTTGATTCTTATTCTGTTTATCTTGTTTGTTGTCAAAACCCAGAGCTTTTTTTGTAGCAGGAACTTCTTTGCATGTTAGGCCACACACCCCTAATGTAGCCAATCCTAATGTGTTTCTGCTGTTGGGTGTGTGGCCTGTTATGCTAATGAGTTCCTGCTGGGTGTGGCCAACTCGGGAGCCAGCCGGAACTCCGTTCCTGTGCGTTCCTGCCCAAAAATAGCCCTGCCCATAGAGGTACCTCAACTGTCGTCGTTCCCACGACATCTTGGGGGGGGGGGGGGGGAGGAAGACTCTTGGGGGGGGGGGGGGGGGTAGGAAGACTCTTGGGGAACTTCTGGACCGTGGACATCTAGGAGACAAGGCAGAGGCTTTTCTGTGAGACATGTCCCTGTAATGTCAGCTGTCGATATCGATGAATTGAGTATGAAGACATGGAGGGTGACACTACGTATCACATGTAGTATATCGGTGCCAACGTGGATCGATGTCGGAAGCGTCCGATACCGTCAATGCCGACGAAGTCGAAGGAGCGGCGGAAAGCTCTGCACCCATTTGGTGACTTAGGAGCTCCATCGTGTCAATATCGGAGCAAGGACGCTCCGTTTGTTGGACGGGGAAATCCAATACATGGATGGTCGGTATCGGTGGAGGAACTGAGGCCTCCAATATCAATACTGCCGGTTGCGCAGGAAGCATCACAGGGACATCACCCAGTGCTTGTACCGCTGCCTTTCGCATCTTAGCCGCCTTGAGGGACTTGGAGATGCCCTTCTTCACAGACTTAGTCTCTATACTTGCCTTAGCCTTCTTTTTGACAGGCGTGGAAGCGGACGATCGTGCCTTCGAAGTCGGGAGCTTTGGTGTCAGGCGGTCGACATCGGAGGAGGGCCTCGGTGTTGGAGCTGTCAACATGGACGGTCTCTCCTCCATCGGTGTGGCGGGAGCAAGAGCCGATTCAAGCAGCGCTACTTTCAGGCGCGCCGCGCGGTTTTTCCTCATTTGGTTGGAGAAGCAAGCACAATGACGACAGGACTCCGGTTTATGAGACTCTCCGAGGCTGAAAATACAAAGTTTATGTTGGTCCGGAGGAGCAAGTTTGCTTCCACAACGTGTATACCTTTTTAAAAATCCCCACTTCTTCTCCATAGAAGTGAAGCAGAGATAAGTTGAGAGGAGGGGGGGGGGTTGGTCCGAAGGCCTGAGGTAAATTCCCCTCAGAGGAAACAAAGTCCTTTTTTTCTGTGTGAGGAACAAGAACCAAAAAGGAAAAAGAATAAGTGGAAATAATTCCCAAGAGCTGAGAGGGTTTTTCCAAAGGCTATCAGTGAACCGATCAGACCGATGACGAAAGAGGTCTTTCCAACGTGGCGGTAAGAAAGGAACTGGCGGGATGTCTGCGCCCACCCCTCTGGGCATGCGCGGTGGGGTTCCTGTGCATGCCCGGAGGAACTGGGCGCGAAAATCCATTAGAAAAGAGCTTGCTACAGCACCAATCGATCCAGCGTGTGCGAACTGAATCCCATGGATGTGAAGCAGAGAGACCACATCGAAGATCTGATGTGACCCAAAATAGTTTTCATATTATGTTCCTCAGATATGATATTGGTTGAAATTAAGATTTTAATTTCATTGACAGCCCCCAACAAAGTTTCATTGCACAGAATGTGACAGAAACCCATTTTTGTTTTCATGTATGTCTAATGTTTCTAACTCATACCCTTTGTCTGCTACCCATATTCAATTGGATTCCAAAATTCTTTCCAAATCCAAAACAGAAAATAAAACTGGTTAGCACCGATGCCACGGACAGCTACCATTTTTTTTTAGCTAAATGCAATCACAAGTTACATGTATGTGAGGTGGTTGTTAGCCTTCACAGTAACTCAAGCACAAAATCCTAACAATAGATAAACTGCCTTTTATAACTTTTATAAAATAGCTGGAATCCAGAGAACCAGAAACAAGGTATAAAGAAGCCCAAACACCTACAGTACAGGAGTTAGCTCTCAATGCATGCAGCTAACATGTTCCTGAAACTGAGGGGACTTCCAAAAGTAGTTTGCAACTGAGTAGTCACAAGTATGGATGGCACAAACTGTCTCAAGAGCCAAAATTCGAGCCGAACTTGAGCTGGTTTGGAGCTCCAGAACCAATGTTTAGGGAAAGCACATTCCCCAAACATTTACCAGACTTTTTTGCTGGTTCAGCTGTTTGGGGCCAGCCATTTAAACCTAACAGCTGAGCAGCATAGGGTCTGTTGCTCAGCTATTAGGTTTGCTCCCCCCTCCCTTTGAAGTGACCGGGAGCAAAACCAAAGGGTTAAATGAGGCTCCTTCCCAGGCAATCCCCACCCCCTTTCTCCTGGCTGTGGTTAGGGGGAACTGAACTTGCCAGACCAGTTTGTTTTGTTGGGCCCGCTCTGCTCGATTCAGGGTTCAGATCATGGGCTGCCCAGAACCCCATACCAATCTGCCTTGTTTAGGTTCGTGCTCATCCCTAGTCACAAGTCCAAAATCCCACTAGGCATGTCCAAGCCTTTGGGCATACCTGAAACAATTCTTTGAATCTTAGCCAAAAGTTTCCAACCTAAAGTATTATTTGTGCAAAAAAATGCCATAGTCATGCAAATAAAGGGTAACATGTAGAATACTAAATCCCAATAAAATTAAGCACTTAATTTTCAGTTATTTGAAATGGAGTTAAGCACATACTTAAACATTCTTAACTTTGGTGGATCATGGTCATAGGTAGCAAGTCAGATGCATCATTAATAGCAGCAATTAATTATTAAGTGCTATATGAACTTTTCAAAAGCTCATAGATAAGAAAACACACTTGGGAGGAAATGGAAATTTAGAAAGAAGCAGCATTACTCAAGGAAAATAGTGTTAAGAACGCAGCTAACAAGTTCCTTAAACTGAGGGGACTTTCAGAAGTAGTTTGCAACTTAGTAGTGTCAAGCAGAGATGGGCACGAACTGCCTCAAAAGCCAAAATTCGGGCTGAACTTAGGCCGGTTTAGAGCTCCAGAACCAATGTTCAGGGCAGGTGCATTCCTTGAACATTTACAGGACTTCTTGGCCAGTTTGGTTGTTTGGAGCAACCATTTAAACTTAACAGCTGAGCAGCACAGGGTCCACTGCTGGGCTGTTAGGTTTGTTCCCCTTTGAAGTGGTGGTCCTTGTGCTTATCATTAATTTTTTCCAATTAAAGTTTGTTATTAAATCCCAATACTCTACACTAGTGCAACATCAACAATCTGTACCTGCATAGTTATAGTGCCTTTCAAGCAGACAGGAAGTTTCATTTCACACGGAGTTGCAAGTGAATTCAAGAGAAAGTTTAACAGTATTATCAGTGGTTACAAGGATGTGGAAAGAAACAGTCCAATATCTATACTTAAAGAGAACTGGTTAGAAACCAAAGAGCTCTACAATCAATACTTTTATTCCCAATAGTCCCTGCAAAGCAGGTCTTTCTTTTCCATAAATAAGTCAGTAAATGGAACTTCTGGAGCACTGGGACTTTATTTAAAATATTTTTATGCCACCTTTCCACCCAAATAGAGTTCCCAAGGCAGCAAACATCAAGGCATTAAAACATTTAAAACATTAAAACACATTTAAAATGTTGTTGGCGGCCTGAAGCTACGCGGAGTCCGCCAGTGATCAATGAATGGGAAACAAATTCCAGTGCTCTTGGGGAGAGGGAGGTGTGGCGGTGGGTCTGGGCAAGGTCGAGTGCGAAGGGCGCAGAGAAATAGAGTGGCTCGGTGCCCTTCCAGCCTTCGACCCATCCCGAGGGTGGCCGGCAGTGGGGTCGGGATTAAGAACCCTCCTCCGTCATTGGTGTTGTGCAATGCCAGGTCCATCAACAACAAAGCCGAAGTCTTGCAGGACTTTGTGCAGGAACAGCAAGTAGACCTGACATGTGTAACTGAGACCTGGGTGAAGGAGGGTGAGACAGTCGCTCTCACCCAACTCGCCCCTCCAGGGTTCTCGATCCTTCACCAATCACGGACCAGAGGGCGGGGGGAGGAGTGGCGCTTTTCATTCGGGAGGCTTACTCCTTCAGGGCGCTTCCGCAGGCGGAGATCGCGGGCATAAAGTGTGTAGGTGCGATGCTGGAGGCTGAGGAGAGTTTGGCTATTTGGTTGGTGTACCGACCACCTAATGAACTGGCCAATAGTCTGCCATCCCTGCTGGAGGCCGTATCAGGCTGGGCGCTGGAGCACCCTAGGCTACTTGTCTTGGGTGACTTCAATGTCCATGCTGAGGACGCGACCTCCAGCCGGGCTGTGGACCTAGTGTCGTCCATGGCGGCACTGGGTCTCTCTCTCTTCGTTTCGGCTCCCACGCATCGGGCCGGGCACACGCTCGATCTGATCTTTGCGGCGGGAGTGACGGTGGACCGGATCACTGTCTCGGCAGTGCCATGGTCGGATCACCATGCCCTGAGGGCCCGTCTGAATGTCCCACCCCGACCCTGTTTAGGTGGCGAGCTAATTTTGGCTCTGATTTTGGCTCGCCCGCGGAGTCAAATGGACCCTATGCGGCTCCAAATGGCCCTGCGGGATCCAAGACCCCCTGGTGGCTCGTTGGGGGAGCTGGTGGAGGACTGGAATAACCGGCTCTCCACAGCCATCGACGAGATCACTCCCAGGCGCCCTCTCTGCACTCGTGTGAGGCGAGCACCCTGGTACAACCAGGAGTTGCGCTCGCTGAAGCGGGAACTGAGACGGCTGGAGAGACGGTGGCGCCGTGCTCGTGACGAAGTGTCCAGAACATCCTACAGGACGCTTATGAATTCCTATGTGATGGCAGTCAAGGCCGCAAAGAGAGATTTCTATGCGGCCTCGATTGCTTCTGCTAGCTCACGCCCGGCCCAATTATTTAGGTAATTCGGTCTTTAACATCCTTGCCTCAGGGCAGACAAAATATTAGGGAATTGGACATTGGCTGTGAGGCTTTTGCGAGCTTTTTTGCAGATAAAGTCTTGGCACTCCGTCGTGACCTCCCCACCACACTTGATACAGTGAGGGAACTTGAGGCCCCTTGCACGTCTTTGGAGA
>NW_015159726.1:676610-709289 GCF_001447785.1 Gekko japonicus | reverse complement strand
GTTGAAACTAAACCCGGCAAAGACGGAGGTCCTGGGCCTGAGTCGGATCGGCCGGGAGTTAGGACACCCTCTCCCGACCTTTGGCGGGACACCATTGGTGCCTATGCGGGAGGTTAGGAGTTTGGGTGTGCTCCTGGACTCCTCTTTAACGATGGAGGCCCAGGTGGCAGCCACTGCCAAGTCAGCCTTTTATCATCTGCGGCTGGCCAGGCAGTTGGTTCCCTATCTCGGCCGAGAAGACCTGGCCACTGTGATCCATGCGATGGTCACCTCGAGGCTGGATTACTGTAATGCTCTCTACTTGGGGCTGCCTTTGTCGCAAATCCGGAAACTGCAGCTAGTGCAGAATGCTGCAGTGAGGTTACTGATGGGTCTTTCCAGGCGAGACCACATCCAGCCGGTGCTGCATGCACTGCACTGGCTGCCTATTTGCATACCGGATTCACTTCAAAGTGCTGGTGCTCACCTTTAAAGCCCTGAATGGCCAGGGTCCGGCCTACCTAAGGGACCGCCTCTCCCCATACATTCCCCCAAGAGCACTGCGATCGGGGAAGCTCCATTGCCTGGAGGTTCCAGGCCCCCGGGAAGTGAAGTTGACCCAAACCAGGGCTAGGGCGTTCTCAGTGGCAGCTCCCACCTGGTGGAATGAGCTCCCGGAGGAGATCCGGGCCCTGCAGGACCTAGTGCAGTTCCGCAGGGCCTGCAAGATGGAGCTCTTCCGCCAGACCTTTGAGGGGGAGCCGCCGCCGCCACTATTCCACCAATGATATTCCAACCATCTACCCCACATAGTGGGGATAGATGTCGCCCAATAGAGCTGGGGAAACATTCTTCCTGGCGCTCCTGCTGTGAAGAACTTGGCCGCCAGTGTGGGACGTCGCCCATCTTGGATTTTATGTAAATTATCAAAGCACCAAATTTTATGTCAAGATATAGTGTTTTTATTATGCTGTTGTTTGTATGCATATTTTAACTTCGGCATGGCCGTTTGTTAGCCGCCCCAAGCTGTATATTGGATGGGGCGGGATATAAATCCCAAAAATAAATAAAATAAATAAACAATACGAACAAGCAAACCTACAAACAACACACTATCAGTGAGGAGGGCCAATAAAAGTTTACTAGAGGTACACCAAACAAAATAAAAAAGTTTACTCAAGGGCTATGACTTAATAGCTATGAAAGCAATAGGAAAAGTGGGCTTTGCTTTGTGTCCCATGTTCCAAGCCCAGCATTGAAGGGTCTGCCTTTTTAAAAAGTTTTTAAAAACTTTTTAAAAAGAAAAAATGGGGATATAGATTTAACCAGATAATCTCCACTTATCCAAGTCTTAAATTTTAATCTTCACCTTCTTCCAAGGAGCTCAAGTCAGTACTTATGGCTCTTTTCTCCATTTCATCCTTACAACTATGTGAAATAAATTCGGCTGAGAAAGAAAGGGAACATACTCAATTCACTTTATGCCACCCAGAAGACTCAATGGGGATGTGAATCCAGATTTCACCAGTCCTGGGTTTGGAACTAGCCATTAAAACACATAGATATTCAGCAATGAATTGTCCAACTGGCTAAATACCCTAAATCTCCACCATGATGGCATTAGCTATCCTGGTTCTCATAACAGGAGGCAAGAACCATGTTTCAATCTATAGTTATCAGCTCTAAAGAAAAGGAAAGCAGAGACCCCCCGTTCCAGCACTGAAGTGACTAATACTGTTTTGTAGTAAAATGTTCTGCCACTGAATTAAGAGTATCATCATAATTGCAGCTTAGATAGCATACTACTATGACATAAGCAACCAGAAACTCCATGCTAACATATAACGTTAAATACATATGGAAAACATTCACATTTCAGTAGCATGATGGCACAATACAGTCTCCTATGTGTGGTATTTACAAAGACAAGGGAAAAAATCTCATGTACTACTTAAGTACTTGACTAGTTGTCTCCTGCCAATTTATAACACATTTGGTTGATCTGCCATGTTACAAAGTATTTTTGCAGTTTGGCAAGATGACAACAATGACCCAGTCAGAGCTTAAATTTTCCATTAATTTTCAGCCAAGGAAGGAAATGAACTGTCCAGTGAAATTTTTTAAATTATTTCATAAATCAGGTTTATAATCCAACGGTTTAATTAAAAAATACATTGATTATTTGCTAATACAGAATTAACAAAACTTCATATAAAATTCAGGGCAGGAGGCACAGTATTCCAATGCTCTCTGGCTGTTGTCAGTAGAAGATCGACCATTGGTACTCACTGTGAAGGGTCCTTCTCCTCTGAGGCTTGGAGGACATCTTGTGGGTGATTCCCATCCATCACTCAGGGAGGCAGGAACAATTCAAACTTCCTGTTTCCGGTGGTGGGAGTCACCCCAGGCTCAGTTCGAGTACTCCGAAAGCAATAAGCTAAACAACTCTGAAACCTAAGAACTTATAACTTCAGTTCAACAACGGTAATAAGTAAACATTAGTTGAAGACAGCAACAGGAAGAATTTACAATTAAAGTTAATAAAGTTTCTGATTGGCTCACCTCTCTCTGTAAAAGACACTGAATGGAAGTAGAGAAAAAGAGGTAGAAATAAAGGTATGATGACGACCCGGGAGGGCCAAGATGTCCTCCAAGCCTCAGAGGAGAAGGACCCTTCACAGTGAGTACCAATGGTCATTCTCCCTCTGAGGTGGAGGCCTCTTGTGGGACCTCCCAGAGCAGTGTCCCTAATTGTTGGGAGGGTGGTCGTCATCGGAAGGAAGTACGGACTGTAGCACTCTCCTCCCAAAGGATGCATCTGCAGAGTCATAAACGTTAATCTTATAATGCTTAACAAATGTAGACAATGAAGACCAGGTAGCAGCTTTGCACACCTCTTCGACCGATGCCCTGTTAGATAGAGCTGCGTTTGTGGCCGCACTACGGAGAGAGTGAGCCATAATGCCTGTTGGGACTCTTCGATTCAGGCTTTTATAGGCTTCTGCTATGCAGGACTTGATAGTCGAGCTCAATGCCGAATTGGACATTTTCCTTCCTGTGTGCGGTGGTGAGATATTCACAAACATGGCCTCCGTCCTTCTAAACGGAGCCATCCTGTGGATGTAACATTTAACCGCCCTTCTCACGTCAGGAGTGTGCCAAAGTTTTTCCTTCGGATGGACTGGATTCGGAGAGAAGGATGGTAAGTCAATATCCTGAGATCTATGGAAAGATGTGTTAATCTTGGGACAAAATGTACGATCTGTTCTGAGAATCACTTTATCCTTATGGAAGATGCATAAATCCGACCTGATGGAAAGAGCGCCCAATTCCAAAATCCTTCTTGCGGAGGTTATGGCTACTAAGAATAAGACTTTCATCCTCAGGGAACTTCTGAGGTACCCCTTTCAAAGGTTCGAATGGGTTTTTTGTTAGTGCGTTAAGGACGGTGTTCAGTTTCCAAGTTGAAAATCTGTGTGTTGTCGGTGGGGCCTTAAAGGATGCGCCTTTTAAGAACCTGATCACGTGAGGATGTTGTGAGACGGAAAAACCTTTGAAATGTGGAAGAACAGATTCCAGAGCCGCAAGTTGTCTCTTGAGCATTGCAACTCTGAGGCCACTGTCTATGCCTTCTTGTAAGAAGTCTAGTACCTCCCCTGATCCTAGGGCGTAGTGGATCCACTTTCTTCCTTTGTAACCATCGCAGGAAAATCTTCCAGGTATAGTTGTATATCCGTGATGTAGAAGGTCTTCGGGAAGCCAGCATTGTCTCCACCACCGATTGCCTGTATCCCAACTTCAGTAGTCTGCCCCTTTCAATTTCCAGGTGGTAAGTGAAACCACTCCAGATTGGGATGCCATAGAGGGCCTTGAATCAGCATGTCTGGAGACACTAGCAGAATCAGTGGAGGTCGTACCGCCATCCCTTGCAGCGCTGTGAACCAAGGGCGTCGTGGCCAGTACGGAGCCACCATTATTACCTCCGCCTGTAGTATGCAAATCTTCCTTAAGAGTCTGGGAAGAACCGGTAACGGAGGTCGGGCCACGGAATTCGTCAGAGCACCTGTGGCTTCTGCTTCTGGATAAAAATACCTTGCGAAAAACCTTGGTAGTTGGGCGTTAACAGGAGATGCAAATAGGTCTTACTTGGGGCATGCCCAGGTTGGTTATTATCAAGTGAAGCACTCTTTTGTTGAGAGACCATTCGCTCTCCTGGATCACTTGACAACTCAGGGAGTCTGCTTGTACATTCGCCACTCCTTGGACATGTTCCGCTTGAAGCAAGGCTAAGTTCGATTCAGCCTATTTCATTATCTTGACTGCTTCCTTCTGTAATGTTGGCGATCTGGATCCCCCTTGTTTGTTCAAATAGGTTTTTGCCGCTACGTTATCTGTGCGAATAAGAACATGGGTCCCCTTGATCTGATGAGTGAAGAACTGAAGGGCAAGTCGTACTGCACGAAGTTCCAATAAGTTGATGGGTAGGGTCTGCTCGGTCGTTGACCATTGACCTTGTGCTGGTTGATTTTGCAGGGTAGCTCACCATCCTGCTAGATTTGCATCTCTAAATATTTGTATTCTTTCCTGGATCCAGAAAGATTTCCCTTTGGATAGATTTGACATGCTGGTCCACCAATGTAGACTCATCTTCACACGTAAGGGGACCTTCAGGGAGATGTCCATTCGCCTTGCTATGCCAAACTGCTTTAGGAACAGTTGGAGTGGTCTGGAATGAAATCTGCCCCATTGAAGTGTGTCGAAAGTGGCTACTATTAGTCTCATCATTTTGGTTAGAATAGATAGTGACGAAAATCTTGCACGTATTATCTGGGCAGCCAGAGTCTTGATCTTTTGCGCTTTCTGAATTGGTAGGTATAGGGAAGTTGATTTGGTGTCTATAATTACACCTAGGTGTTCCAACCTTTGAGCTGGATTCAGCAAGCTCTTGTGCATGTTTGCCAGGAAGCCGAAATTCTGAAGACATTGCAGTGTTTTGTGCGTGTCTTGGAGAGAGCGCTCTAGAGTCCTTGATGTTATTAACAGGTCTTATTAAGATCTTATTAACAGGTCTTATTAAGATTGAATAAACACCATGGCCCTGTTGTTCTATTGGCACGGGTTCTATCGCTTGTATGTCTATTAGATGACATATCGCTGACCAAGTTCTGAGTTTCTTTGCCATGTTCTTGTGAACCGGAGCGATGACAAATCTTTGTGGAGGAAGCTGTACAAACTCTATCTTGTAGCCTTCTGACACTACTAGAGTCCAAGGGTCTGGGTTGGAATCCGACCAAACCTGTCTGAAGTGTGTCAGTCATCCTCCCACTTGCGGATGTAAATAGTCATGCTCTTGGTGTCTTGGGGTTTTTATCCCCTTTGTCTTGTCTGAAGAAGCTACGTCGTGAGAATCTGCTACTATTGGCGGCACCTCTGCGAAAGGAGTTTCTGTTGAAATTGCTGTTGTTGTTGTTGCCCCAAAAGGGTCTTTTGGCGTCCTGGCGAAATCTGGGAAGTGTGTGTTGCGTACGAAAGAAGGTTGATGTCGCTGCCTTGTCACCGAGGCAGACAAGTTTGGGGAGCGCTTTCTTTTTATCCCTAGTCTCCACTAAGATTCTTTCTAGTGGTTCTCCGAAAAGCTTGTCACTCTGAAAGGGATAGGCTATCACAATCGCTTTAGACTGATAATCTGCAGGCCAGGACCTAAGCCATACTAAACGTCCCACAGCGGTAGCGGATTCTGTTGCCTTGGACGATGCTACCATTGAGTCTAAGGTAACGTCAGCTGTATAAGATATCGCCTTTAAAACCCTATTTGCACCTTCCATCAGTCTAGGGTTGTTCTCTGGAAGCATTTGTATAAGCTTTCGCATCCACACTATGGAAGCCCTAGAGACAGTGGATGCTGCTGCAGAAGACTTAATTGCCATGGCATTTGCTTCGTGTGTTTTTCTAAGTGCAAACTCAGCACGTTTGTCTAAATTATTTCTGAGGTTGCCATGTCCATCCTCAGATACCAAGCCAGAAGATTGCAGGGCTGTGATCGGAGCATCGACAGTTGGTACCTGTAAAAGACTAGAGGCAAGTGAAGTAGTAGGGTACCGTCTTTTCATGAACCCTGGAGAAAAGTAGCAAAAAAAGAAGTGCAGATCTTTCAGGATCTACCAAACAAATGTATTAAGGAAAATACTTTGACTTTCTGAGAGGGAAAGGCTTGTTCTGAATAATCCACGGGGGGGGGAACTCATCTGTAATTTCATCCCCCCCCCCTCTGTTGTGTCATCTTTTTTATTAGTCTCAGGATGACTATTCTGTATGCGCAGGGCTGAGAGGGTTTTGGTCAGCAAGTATGGAAAGTCCTCTCCTTTAAAAAATCGGAATGATTGCTCTGTGGCAGTATGTATCATTCCCTTTTCTTCCTCATCCTCTGATGAGAACTCTCCCTCCTCCTCCTCACTAGATTGGTGAGACATACAGTCCTCTGCAGAAAGAATCAAACAGAAAGAATCAAAGTACCAGTGGAAAATTCCATCTGTGATAGAGGTATACTTAACAAAAGGAAGGAAAATAATCCTGACAGAAGAACAAGCCAAGCAATTGGTTGAAGAGCTGCAAGCAAAGGATTTCAAAAGAGGAACTGAAGGAAAATCTCCAAGCAACTCAAAGCAAAGTTCAAAGACTGAGAGCTTAGAAACGGTCATGGCTAGTATCAATAAACATTAATAGATTGAATTCTCCCTCAAAACATACAAAAACTTTTAATCATCTTAAAAAGCAGAATGCAGATATTTTATGCCTACAAGAAACTCATATAAAGAAGAAAAATGATCATATTTTAAATAATAAAGAATTAGGTAAAGTATATCTTGCTTCAGCTCAAAACAAAAAATGCAGAGTAAACATTTATATAAGTAACGCACAATAAGATGTATTAGAAGAACTAAGAAATCCATATGGAAGATATCTAATTTTAAAAACAAGATTTCTGGAAGGCAAAGTGTGCATGAAAGCAACAATATATGCACCAAACAATATATTTTTAGAACTTTTTTCAAATTATGCTAGAATTTAAAGATGAAGATATAATGATCTTTGAAGACATGAATGGAATATTAGATCCAAAAAAGGATAGATCAAAGAATTTTAAAAGCGGTAAATTACTCAAAAATGTATTCCAATATTTGGAAATGCTGAAATTAGAAGACGCCTGGAGGACCAAGCACCCAAAAGGTACAGATTTTACATTTTTTCAGTTAGACATCAAACACATTACATTCAAGAATACTTTCAATATTTTGTTTTGCATTTATAAAACCATCGAAATTGGTGCTTTCATTACATCAAATGAGAGATCCTGTTTACAGGAATTTAAGCTCCTGAAACAAATTCAGACAGTTCAAGCATTCATTGATGTACTCTTCTCCAATGATGTAACATTCTTGCTTGCCCTACAGAATGTGTCTTTAGTCTACAATTTCTAAAGTGTTATAGTCTTCTAATTATGGGTGGATACTGAATATTCTGCCCATGTCTCATTTCCTGTAATCCTAAGGTCCATAATCAGGAAGAGCAGGGTCTTTTCCAGCCAGCTGAATGTGCTATTGTTTCGTAACAGCATAACTCAAGAATCCAGATGTTCTTAGCTGTCATCCCTTATCTGGGGAGGAGACCCTCCCAAATACCACTACTAAACAGCAGCTACTAAAAGGGCCAGGAAAATACCACTGAAAATAAAAAAGGATATTTAAGCTTCCAGCTAAAAAAATCAGAGTCATGGGAAATGTGTAAGGGTCAAGCTGGATATGGATAAAGTCTAAGTTTAGCTTCTATTCAGATACCTTGCTCCTTTCAGGATTTTCACAGAATCTACAAACATTGCTTCATCATCCTTTCTCTTACCAAAATAGAGAGAAAGATTTGAGTTTCCATTAGATCCAAGTTGCATTTCTGTTCTATATCTAATGATTGATAGGGAGAGTAAAAACCTAATTTTTTCCTTCTCAGAGCACTTTCTCAAGACCATTATCTGAAAGTGTCAGGAGAGATGTCATTACTTTAGACTGTAGGTTGTCTCCTCCAACTTGCTACAGAACTCTGTTCTTTTATTCCCATGGCTATATCATTCCCTTAGAGTTGCTGTTGTAGCTGCGTCTTTAACATGCAAACTACTAGTCTAGACAAACTTAGGAAGTGTCCATCATCAATATCCAGTGTTTTGGTGTTTCCAGCTTAGTAACAGAGCAATACACACTGCAAACATGCTACCCACAAAGGAAGATATACAGGCTCACAAAAACCCGTGAAGCATTTCTTTAGCAAATCCTTTGCCTCCATAGGGATTTCCCCGCTTACTGGCCATCCAGCACAAGATCTGAATGCAGATCATTTTTATCTTTATTGCTGCTGTTATGGTTTCATTTCCTACTTTGCTCTTTGTGTAAATATTTGCTTGTGCCCCACCATACTTTTAACATACTATGCTGTTTCTGCCTCCAAAACCTCTTCTATTCTAGGGAGCACACAAAACATTCTCTCATGCATGGTGCTAAATCACAAGCAAATCTGCCTCTGGAACCAAGGTACCAGAATGGCCATGTCCCCTCATACAAACTTTCCCACTAAGATTGTTCTCTTCCAGGAAAGCATATCTTTTCAAGGTTAGAATAGCAGATATCTGAAAGGAGGTCCATCTGTAGAGACCCCCTTAATCGGGAAATGGATTTTCACAACTATTTTCTACATGTCATACAAAGTGTGTCCTGTTCAACTTTTGTAAAATGCTTTAGAAGAAAGATTCCTATACCACCTTTTACCCCACAACTTTTCACATAAGTCTTGTGGATCACTGACTGGTCAATGTTTATGTACCAACAGTTTTAATGGAATCACTTTAAGGTCTAAAGGATGAAGATCAACAGACCTCTAGCAGCTAACAAAAGAGTCTTACCACCTTTGAATTACTTCAGACTAGTTCCTAGTTTTGCTCCTTTACAGGTTCAGGATACCATGTCTGGCCCTGACCTGGACAGGCCAGGTAGCCTGATGTCATCAGATCTCAGAAGCTAAACGGAGTCAGCCATGATCAGTATTTGGATGGGAGACGACCAAGAAACACCAGGGTCACTATGCAGAGACAGAAGATGGCAAACCCCCTCTGAACACCTCTTGCCTTGAAAACCCTATGGGGTTGCCATAAGTTGGCTGTGACTTGATGACAACCCCCCCCATGTCTCCCAATGGCAGCCCACAGAAAAGAAAGCCCACCATACTAACCGACAATGCTTATATAGTGAACAGCCTTGTATATATAAACAATTATTTTAGTTAAACACTGAACCACTTTTTACATGAAATAAGCAGCAGATACACACATGAAAAGTGGCCAGGATCTAGAGAGTCTTATGACTAGTATATCCAACAGGGCAATCCTAAACAGTTACACATTTGTAAGCAGTGTTCCCTCTAAGATGAGTTAGTGTGAGCTAGCTCACAGTTTTTTAGCCTCTGGCTCACATTTTGCCTTAGCTCAGGAAGGATAGCTCCAGAGCAAACTAATTTACGCAGTAGCCAAATCACTCGCTCACAGATTTAATGCCAGTAGCTCACAAAGTAGAATTTTTGCCCACAGGACTCCACACCTTAGAGGGAACATTGTTTGTAAGCCCATTCACTAAGACATTACTCTGCTTAGGATTGCACTGTGTGACTACTTTGGTTTTCTCAAACAGGACACCTTATCCTACTTGGCAAGCAGACACTATTGGATGATGCTGATTATCCTGACACCTTATCTTGACACATTTCAATCTGGTTTCTAGTCTGGGTTTGGCACTGAAACTGCCTTGGTCATCATGTGCTAGGAGAAACAGAGCAGGAATACAACCATGTTAGTTCTCTTAGAATTATCAGTTGCCTTTGATGACATTAACAACAGTACCTTTCTGAACCCCATGACTGGGATGAGGCCAAGAGGTTCTATGGCTTCAGTGGTTCCACTCCAACTAGGAGGTAGGTTCCAGAAGGTGGTTCAGAGAGCCACACTTTTATTCCAGCACACTAGTGTGGTTCACTGGGTTCTATTTTGTCCTCCATGCTGTTTAACATTGGTTGAGGATGTTTCTGGGTAGGTAACTATGGAGATCTGGTGTGAAACTAAGCCACTATAGGGACAACACTCAGATCTCCTTCTTTATATCAGAATACATCAGTAAAAGTGACTAGATGAGGGTCAATAAATTGGCTGGAGAGCCAATAAATTGACCCTTAATCTAGACAAGACACAGTGATACAACAATGTGAATATCTTGCTATCATGGATGGGAGCCAACCCCCTTAAAGACAGGCTGTTCCATTATTTACTTTGGATGCCTAGGTAGAATCTGTTGCACAAAGTAATTTTCATCACCTTAACTAGTGTGCCAGGTATGACCCTTTTTAGACAGCCTTGTCCAGTTATTAGCACTCTTACACCATATCAGATTACTACCATGCACTACACATGGGCCTGCCCTCAAAAACATTTTATCTTAAAACTGTTGAGAATATAGCAATTAGATTACTAACATAATATGCAGATTTCAGCACATGTCTCTGGTGCTCCACTGACTGCCATTTTTTTTAAGCAGAGTTCATATTTACAGCTATAAATATCTTGAGGTCAAGGTACCTGAAGTATCAGGTTTCCCATATAAACCTGCCCATTCTTTAAGGTATGCATCCAAGGTTCTTAGCTGGGTGCACCTGCCCTCAGTCATCACCTTATAATAAGTGATGACAGCCTGTTTATGAGCTGCCCTTTTCAGACAGTTTCATTAAATGTCTATATCATTTTAATTCCACTGCCAGGTTCAAACCTTTATATTCTCAAAGGTTTTCAGGACAGATTAATGTTTCTGCTTTTTATGGATTGTGCCTGATTTTTAAAATCAGATTGTTACTATTATGCTTTGTTTTTATTGGTTGTTTTATATTAAAGCACTGCACTATAAAAGTAGAGGCTTTCTAAAAGTAGAGAACCAGTCTATGAAGCAATGTATTTACTTATTTTGTTCAACAGACCTCACCTGAAATTCAAGGGAGTTTCAGAAGCAGTTTGTGATAGTGATGTGGGGGAGGAGAGCTTCCTTTCAAAGGGGGAAAAAAACGGTAATTCCACTGGGCATGACCCTGGCTCCTATGTGCAACCATTTGAAACAGCTCTTCAAAGGTTTAAAACCATTAAGTCAGGTGTATTCAAAGTGCATTTTTGAGAGCTCGGGGAATCCTCAGAAGGTGATAAACACTTTAAGATCAATCATTACAAAAGCTTCTCTGAAAGACTAATAGTCTCGCTCTACAGTACACGCTGTGTGAATAAGAAGTCCACTTCCTCCACCCAGGCTGATTCATGTGTCACAAAATATGCCCCATAATCCTGTATAATACACCACTGACATAAAAGGGGTTCCTAATATAAATGTCTGAAAAATATTTTGTCCTGAAAGATATTGTCAGTTTTATTTCAAGCTTGGTATTGTGTCTGTTTAGACTTATTTTTCCACTTAAGATAACTAGCAAAAAAAGTCTATCAAGTTAAACAGATCATGGATGTTTAGTAAATGTCCTTATTCAGACAAATTCTAGAAAGTTTAAACCACCATTTATTACTTTAGTTCTAGTTATGTCTACTGTTGGTAGAAGAGTTATAATATATGTACTAAATGTTATCACAGGCTCCTAAATAAACTTCAATGTGTGCTTTTGAGCTGAACATGATAATGGTATTCTAAGAACTTGACGACATGAGGTGGTATCCTAACACTTCTCTGAACTAAGTGCAGAGGCGCTTTGCCAAGGAAAGGCTCCTTATTTAGCTGAGCAGTAGGATAGGTCCCAATACTTTTCATTGCTGAAAGAGATCCAATGCAGTTTTAGCAGTTAAATCTGAATACTAAGCTACTTCCTTCTTTTGCTTCTTGCAGATTTTAGTTCTGTGCAGTTTTAATGCACTTAAATGTAAGACAATCAAATGCCCAGAAAAGGCCTCAAAAGGTTGGCACTCTGGCTTTACACCAGATTGCTGCTACTGAGGTTTGGTAACATTCTATACCCTACTAGAAATATACTCCTGTCCTTCCTTCCACTACACAGTATAAATCCAGAACTCAGTACATTTCAGATCATCCAGTTTACCAGTTTAGTACATAAATTTGTCAAAGACTGCAGTTACTATGATGTTCCTTTGTACATTCCTTTGCCAGCAATATTTTTCATGTCTCAGAAAGAAATGTTAGACATGAAAGCAGTTCTGAGCAGATCCTACATGGCTATTTTTAAATTAACACAGCAACAGTGAGTAATGATTTCATGCACTAAATTCTTAGGAATTAGAATGTTCACTGCAAGCTTTATTATTCTGTTTACAATTACAATTTACTTCTCTTTCATAACAAACATTCTTAACTGTAGGAAGCAGCTCACTGCTATTATCATGGGGATGCTTAAGGCCCCGACCGGATTCTAACTTTGATTTGTTTCTGGTCTACATCCACTACTCATTTCAGCATGGCAGAATGCTGCTTAACTGAAGCTGTTCTGAACACAATTTGAAAACAGATATGAAATTCACCAACAGCAGCATGTCAGCAGTACCTACTGTTTTCAATTTGCATAATCCTTTATTTTTATTCTCAGAGCATATAGAGAACACTCTGCATAAAGCATAAGGAAAACTTTATCAATTTTAATGCTCATGCAAGGTCTACTCCATTATTTAAAAGCCTCCACAGCTCTGTTTTTAGCATTTGTAGTACTTTATCAGCTACTATCAGTACACTATACAAACTGGCTTTTTTAAGTGGAGAAGGAGATACTCTATGAAGGGGGCCTTACAATCAGGTTTTCAGCAATCAAGTGGCTGCTGTTGACCACTCACAATTGTGACCATTCATTAGTTCCTGGACTACAGCCTGCATGGTTCACACTGGTCAGCTTTCTCTGTTCTCTGCCCTTTCTAGCCAGCCTTGTAGTATGTACCCCAAAGTAGCTTTCCCAATTATGCATTATTTCAAGAGTGACAACATATTTCTCAAGAGCCCAAAAGATAGTAAGCAGCTAGTCATGGTTTTAGAAACTAAGCAGCTGTTTAGATTCAACTGGATTAAGAGAGATCTGTTCTGATTACCAATGTAGTATAACTACTGCCAATAAGTTTTCAAAAAATGATTAGGACTACCTCATCATCTCAATGAAAGACCTTTCATCAAGCATTAAAGGGAGACATTTCAATTACAATTTATACTAATATGACACATCATTCAGTGAGTCATTTGTTACATATTACTTAGCTTCTAAATGCAATGAGAACTGACTACAGAACTTCCATAATGACACTACAGACGGATATACTTTAGAGCTGTGTCTTGAATACTAGTTAGGCTACCTGAATTTAGAATTCATTTACATATTAATTCCCAGCACTTTCTTTCTATACTGCACAGGCACCAATTGTGACCTAATTAACACTTAAATGAAGAGACCTAGCCAGCCTTTAACTAGATCAACAGGAAAGAGATGAAGAATGATGGTAAAAAAGCAAATACCATTTATAGCACCTCCCAGTTAAGAATTCTGGGTGGTGATTGCTTTCTACCCATGAGACAGAGAACTTACCAAATCATATACTGTAGGTAATGTTCTCAACGGGGCTGAGCCTTGGACTACATACCAACCTCAAAGACAGAGAAGAAACCTAATGCTGAAGTTCTGACCTGGCAACCACAGCTGCATCACATTCCATATTCCTAATGTGAGCTTTTTAAAACATAAAAACAGACAAAACTTGGAAGCTGCTTCTGGACCTGTGCTGGGAGAAGGAACCGATCTCCTCCCTCTTTTAATACAATTCCTTCATTGAGTTAACATGATTAAACAAGCTACTCCACACAAGCAAGCTTCTAACCATAAGCACCACTGGAAAGAGATTCAAAAACTAAGACTTCACTAATGTTCCCTTTTAAATCTTGTCACAAATACTTAAATATGTTTAACTCTATCAAGTACTTCAGTACTCATTTCATGCATCAAATGTTCATGCATGTTCAGTTCACAGGGATCTATATATATCTCATAATAATATCTCCATGTAAAAAGATGAATGTTTAAGCATATTTTAAACTTACATTTGATCTTGCTTAAACAAGAAATGCATTAAATGGATGTGGTTCATTTACTCAACTGTAGCTACTGAAATGCTGATTAGAAAGATCAGTCTATTCCACTGGCATTGATTTAGCATTCTCTGAAGAATTCCTACTATTGTTTCAAAACATGCCCTGCAATATTACACAGACTACATCTTTCCCTTAACATGAGCTCTGACCCAAAGGTTCACACTGGAATAAATTTTGTTAACCTGTAAGGTACCACTGGTCTCTTGTTTAATCTTCCTCTAGTTCTCTTACTAATACACGTGGCCTATGGGAAGAAACCATACTGAGCTGATCAGACAGAAACAGTAGCTGAAAACTGCCCTTCTCACCAAAAGCTAGACATGACAAGGAATAGAATGCAACCTTTAAAAAAAATCACAAAGATTTATTTATTTACTTAATTTATACTCCACCTGCCTCCCTAAGGGGGAATTCAAAGTAGCTTACACTGTTCTCCTCTCCTCCATTTTATCCTCACAACAACCCTGTGAGGTAGGTTAGGCTGAGAGTGTGCGACTAGCCCAGGATCACCCAGCAAGCTTCCATGATGGAATGGGGATTCTCCTCCCAGATTGCAGTCCCACACTCTAATCACTACATCACACTGAGGTGAACCAAACTTGTTAATGTTAGTGCAAGGTCAATAAAATCTCTCTTACATTGAATTTATGGATGTTACCCACCCATGCCATGCTAGCACAATCCTCATGGAGGCCTAATTAATAATTGTTTGACTTGAGACAGCATTAAGCTGACCCTAACAGTACAAGGCACAAGTTCTGAATTAACAAGTTACCTGATCCATTACATTCTACCCACTGTTACCCCATAGCCATTTCCCCATGTCTTTTATTTTTACATATTTATTCAATTCTTAGTACACAGAGCTGCTCAAAGTGGCCAAAACCAGTCAATCTTTTGTTGATAAGTAAGATCTCTCTACCATAAAGGGAAAAGGAAGAGAAAAATGTTATAACAGTATATACATGGGAACACGCACCAAGCATCCTATGAGAACTCTGGGAAAGTGGGTATAGTAAAACAGCTGTTCTTCACATAAAGATTGCTGAAAGTGTTCCATAGAGTTTCCACTTGTGTGCAAGGGTATGCAAACAGGTTTACAGCTCTTTAACTTTTTTTACAGTGCAAAGAATTGTATACTACTATAATTTTATGTACTAGTCTATAACGTAGTATACTACGATACCCATCAATCACAAAATAATGTAGCAGCAAAGTACTCCAGAAGATTGCAATAAAGACTGTGTGCATCTTTAGCAGTATCAGCTGATTAAAACAGGTTCTGCTGACAGAGCAGGTCCTATAAATTGCACGCATCTGCTTTAAAAGTACTATCAAACTTTTTGCTACTGCAATCTATTTTTACACCATTCACCTAGAAGTCAGGCAGAGAACCCCCAAAATGAGATACATAACATTATTATTTTTAAACTTCAGTATCCAACGGCAACATTCCTGATTTACAGACAGAGTACTCAATTGCTACTGCTGTGCTATCAGTTGTTGCAAAGTCATAACCAAGGCCTACTTTTATTATTTAAATCACAAATAAAGTTGTCAACAACTACAGCTCTGGTCTGTATTAGAATGTGGGAAATATTTCATACAACTCAAATGTAGCAGAAGACTCACACAGACACAATTTCATACAGTATTTAAAAGATGCTTAAGGAAATGAATACATTTCAGGGCAAGTAATTCCACACCTTTAAAGTTACATTGAATAAAACTTCCTTCTCACAGTCAATTCTACTGTAAGAAAAACTGGCAGAAGTAGGCCAGAGATTTTCTGTGGAGCATCCCTGCCAGTAAAATTCAGCATAAGGATGGGTCAGTGTTCTCTGCCCATCCCACTCTTCATTACTCTTCATTAGTTTCACACATACCTTCCTTATAGCAATAAATCTTGTAGTACGTGATTCTTATATCTGGTCTTTAAAAACTACCCAATTTTGTTTGTTAAAGCCTTTAACTGTTCATCAGAAGTGTGTGGACTACATTGCCAAATGTGGTACTTTCACCAGTTAAATGAGCTAGAAGCCATATAAAGATGTTTTATCTATGAGAGTTCTTCTAAAGAGGTTAAGGCCTACATTTGCCTTTCTGTCCATTAAAGTCTTAACAAAAACGTTAACAGTGCAACTTGCTTTGAAATTCTTGAAACTCTGCAGCTGCACATTTACTAAGAACTTGGCTCTAAGTAAATATACACAGAATTGGGCTGTCTTTATAACCTCAGTTTTAAATTGAACATTTAACCACCAAGTTCTTTAATCTTCTTTACAGAGTAATCACACTCATGGTGAAGTAATGATTCTATCTAAAAGACAACTTGAAGCCAAAATTTAAACTACTTGTTTTTCTCAATGAACTATCCTTGTTAGCAAGCTTCTGCAGTAATTACCCTAAGACTATTGGAGAAAAAATGCCACTGATCTGCTCTGAGTTACAGACATTTCCTCCAGTAGCATTTTACCTTGCATTTCCATCATAGTTTTCTATACCTATAATACCTTAATTAAAAAGCAAACAAGTGCTTTTCTTCTAAGGAGTGTTTGTCTTCTAAGGAGGTTTTTTACATTTATGAAGCCTGTTAATTATTGCTTCCACCTGAGCTCTAAATTATTTACATTTCCTTTAATAATGGAATAGCAATCCTAGTTATCTTCAAGTTACCTAGTGTATCTGATAGGCTTAACAGTCAATGTAACTTTTTCCAAGGACACAGAAAAAAACAGTGCTTTTCTGGACAAGATGAATTTTCATAGTCTCTTTTCACTATGTTCTCCCTTATATATTTTACACACATTTTAGCTACACAACAGAGATTGATCTATCCATTTATCACATATTTGGGGCAGACTACTAAGGAATTCTTCAACTTGACAAAATGAATGTTGTCAAACCTTAAACTAAGCACAAATGTTTGTATTAAAAAAGATAAATACCTGTCTTCATCACCATCAACAGGAATAGATATGCCAAAGACAGAGCTGGCAAGACTGTTCATAGGAGTAGTTGCAGGTAAGTTAAGAGGGTTTGTTAAAGTGTCCGGAATAGGTGGCTTCACAAGAGGTTTGTTTTCAGCAATGAGAGAAAGTGGTGGTTGAGGTAGGGGTTCAGATTTTCTTCTAGTATCATCAATCTGGCCTAAAGGTTGAGTCTGAAATTGTCCAATGTTTGATTGTGGCAGGTTTGTAGGTATATTGGTCGTGCCTGGGATCAGAGGAAGGCCGATGTGCTGCTGGACAACACTGGAACTTCTACTGACAGATGTATGGCTAGTCAGCTGGGACTGGACTAAAGTAATAGGGACATTTGGCATAGTAACAGAAGCTGAAGACACACTAGGCACACTAGTACCCGGCACAGCTACAGGCACATTCTGAACTCCAGAGACTATGCTGTGAGGTGCACCAGACACTTGATTGCTTCCACCCATTTGTTGCTGAGTCATGGATTTCTGTTGCACAACTCCTGTATGTCCAATGCTTGGCTGCACCACACCTCCTTGCTGCGGAATGACAGTCTGAATTGGAGTTGTCAGGCCGCTCTGCATTAGCCCGGATCCCTGTCCTACTGTTTCACCAGCTTGCGAAGAAACTCCCATCACTGGCACTCCTAGAGGTGAGGGATTCTGACCAGCTACTTGTGCTGCTGGAAGACTGGAAGCTCCAGTGCTTGGAATAGAGCCTGAAGCAGCCTGCTGAGTAGTTCCTTGAGACTGAATTACTGTCATATGTTGAATGTATTCTGGTTGGCCAGGCGTCTGAGCTGGCACCAAATGCACTGGCTGAATCTGTGACTGAGGATAAGCGAACTGTTGTGTCTGAGTCACTGGTACATTCGCTTGCTGTACCTGCTGTTGTGGCATGGGCAAATTTGTCTGGACTATTGCTACATTCGAAGGTGACATGCCTTTCCCATTGGGTGCAGCCTGTCCCATGCTCTGTGTATTTACTTGAGACTGCAGCGGAGGCCCCATCATTTGCTGGCTTGCCGCTGTAGCCCCTGAATACATCAACTGAGCAGTACTGTGAGGCGCAGCCCCGCCTATGGGCTGCTGCCCAATGACAAAATTAGGTTGCTGCGGAGAGGGCTGGATTTTCGATTCGATTTTCTCTGGCTGTAGTAGTTGTGACACAGCAGCAAGAGAGCTGTCAGCCACAGAGTCGGGGCCATGTGCCGACGTTGCCACTCCGGAGACTATCAATGAGCCCCCGGTTGCACCTAAGCCACTGTCCCTATCTTGAACAGCCTGTTCAAACGTACTGTTGTGTCTAATACAATCCCCAGTCCGGGCTAAAACGGCCCCGCCATCCGAGTCCCGATCATAGTATTCCATACACGTCCATCGCCCCCGTCGGTAGGGCTCTCCAGTACCGTGGTCCAACTTGATCACCCTGAAGCGGGAGCTGCATGCGGCGGTAGCCGTTAGAGGCACGGCTCCCGGGCCAGCAAAAGCTTGCGCACTGCTGCCTCCTGCCGCCACTGAGGAGGCTTGGGCGGCCGCCGCTGGGGGCACCGCGGTGCTCCTGGGAACGGCCCCTCCGTTGGCTGCTGGAACAGCAGTAGGCAGCGACTGTTGAATACCCCCAGAGGCCGCCGACGCGGCTGCAGCTACTTGCCCGTCGAGGAGGAGGTTGGGAGAGACCGTCCCAGGAGTCTCGGCGTCGGCCACGTTGTTGAGAGTTTCCTCGGAGGAGCTGCGCTCGCAGACGTCTTCGGGTCCGTAGTCCGTGGCGCGGGACACGTCGAAGATCTCGGAGGAAACGTCTTCGGTGCGGGATTCATCCGGGTCGTCCAGGCTTTCGGTGTCCTCGGTGATGCTGCTGGCCACCTGGGCCGTAGTCACGCTGGTGATCTGGAAGCAGCTCTTCTTCTTGGCCGGCATCTTGGACATGGTGCCTTCCCCGGCGAAGGAGGGAGGAGGGGAGGGAGGGAGGGAAGGAAGGAAGGAGACTGAGCGAGAGGAGAGTCAGGGGTTCCGCCCACCTGCCCTCGCGGCAGCCGCCGGGTGAAGGGGGAAAAGTCCCAGCCGGTCACACGAGCCGGGCCTGGGGGGGCGAGAAAGGATCAAGTTCTGTCTAGAGCGCAGACGCCGGCGGTATCGCACATTCCTCCGGCTCCGGCCTCACGACGACGCAGCCCCGGCTCAGCAGGCGGCCACCAGGCCTGGGGTTGGCGAGGGGCAGAGAGGAGAGGAGAGGAGGGAAGGGAGGGGGGGCGGCGGCAGGACTCCTCCTCTTCCTCCCCCTTAGCAAAGCCACGGGCCCCTGGGCGGGCGCCGCCGCCGCCGCCTCTTCTTCTTCTTTTCCCCTCAGCGGAGCTCTCCTCTCCCCCCTTCGCAGCTGCGGTTCCTTCCTCGGAGTTGAGCCGGGGTGGCGCTGTAAGTCAAGCTGCTCCGCGGGGCTTCCGGCGAGACTCGGGGTCCCTGAGGCGGGCCCAAGGCCGCTCGTCAGTCAGTCAGTCAGTCAAGTGTCGGAGAGGGGCGGCGGCAGCCGGCGAACCCGAACGAAGCGCAGGCCGCCCGCCCTGCCTTCACTCTCTCGAGACCACGGAGCATCTGTTCGGGGGGGGGGGGGGGGGAGTGAACGGTGAAAAGGGAACGAGCCCGGCTCACAGCGGCCCCCTCAGGCGGGCGGCCCTCGTCGACACGGCTCTCTCCCGACGAACCAGCTCCGCCGGGTGGGGTGGTAGCGAGGCGGCGTGGAGCAGAGTGGGCCGGGCTCCTTTACACTCCGTGCGCGCTCCGCTCCCAAGCGCTGCCGAGGGAGCTGAAATTCAAACTGCTCACTCCCCTCGCTCAAGATGGGGCTCAAATGGAGCCGCGAGGCAGCTTGGGAACTACAGCCTAGCTGCTACTGCGGCAGCGGGCCGGCCCAGACAGCAGCCCGCCCCCTACGCCACTGCGCGATGACGTTGCCGGCCTCCACCCATCGGCTCTGAGAGAGAGAGAGACAGATCTGGCCGGCCTCGGGAAGGGAGGGAGGCGGTGGGCGGAGGCGACTGCCGGGAATGGAAAGGGGTGGGGCTTCACTGAGAGGGGGGGAAACCCCGCCCTCTAAATCGTCATGTTAACCGTTTGGAATGTTCCACTAGCTCGGTGCTGCCCCCTCCTCCTCTTTTTCTCGACGCGGGCTTGGTATCTTCCTGTGAGGGGAGGGGGAAGTGATGAGGATGCGACAGATACCTCCCCTCCCCCTCGCCTTGGTCTGCGCTGGCGGGTGGGGCGACGCGCCGTTCCCCTCAGTCAGTCAGGCGGCTCCATCGGCGGCGGGAGGCAGCGCCCGCACGCCTTGACTTGACATTATCGTAATGTCTCTGCGCTCCTTAGTGCGGTAGTTTACTAGTACGCCACAAGCCCTGTTATTTAATAACTTTCCTATGCCATGGAGACCAATCTAGCCCAACCACACGTTTCTCAAGACCACCTAATCGTGTCCCACCGTTAGCTATTACCTCTTTTTTACGTACAGGTAACTTACATCTCCCACAGATGTCTACTATGTATATCCACGCCACAGTACCCTTTTGTATATCTCCCCAGGGTGGTGCACGTGGGCCTCCCTTCTTTATTTTCACAACAACCCTGTGAGGTAGGCTAGGCTGAGAGTGAGACTGAGCCAAGGTCATCCAATAAGTTTAATGGTCATGTGGAGACTTGAACCTGCGTCTCCCAAGCCTAGTCTGACCTATACTGACCATCACTGGCCGGTCCACAGAATAGGAGCCTACCCCACTGACCCAAGATAGGCATACAATACAAAGAAGTATTGTGTGCAAATAACTATCTGTTGGGATGTGTTAACAATTTAAAGTTAGTGGCATCTCAGACAAACCAGTTCACAAAACCTGTTTAGAACCACACTAAACATATATTCATTGGAATAATGGGAGTGTGATTTTGTAATACTTAACCATCCTGATTGTGAGCACTAAAGGGCTTTTAAAAGTTCTGTAGTGGGTAACTAATCTGCACAAGTGCCCATCTTGGGAGGGCAAGGGGGGGAATTCATGGCTCGTGACAGAAAGGGTTGTCCACTGTCCTAAAGAGAGAGGGGCCCCAAAAAATCAGCCTATGTATACATTAAGCAACCTGAATCTGGAAATTTAAAACTACTTACCAGTGAGGCTGAACTTCAAATCGTATATAGCAAAAATCACAGTCCCAGGTATCCAAGTACAATAGGTTGAGTCTCAAATGTTTTGTAAACAGTCCATTGCACTATCATGGTCAATAAAGGGAGACAACTTTGTTAGCTATGGAGACATTTAGCTCCAGGTTTAATAAAGTGCTCTTGTTTACATGGAAAATTTCACCAGGTTCATCACCTACCACTGAAAAGGCCTACTCCCCAAAGTTCTGTCATGGTATTAAAGAGAAGAAATATTCACCAAGAAACTGGGAGTGTGTATTTACTACACAAGGTCACTATCTGAGATCATTCTCAGCTGACCACAGAGCTCACAAATGGCAGGTGTGGAGACAGCAATATCTAAATCTAGTAAAGACCATAAAGGTCAGTAGTAGAAGTTATGTGGAGGAAAGAAGGAAAGCGAAAGGCAAAGGCGAAAAGGAAAGATTTACCCAACTGAATGCAGATTTCCAGAGAACAGCAAGGAGAGATAAGGAGGCCTTCCTGAATGAACAGTGCAAAGTAATAGAGGAAAACAATAGAATGGGAAGGACTAGAGATCTCTTCAAGAAAATTGGAGAAATCAAGGGAGCGTTTCACGCCAAGCTGGCCATGAGAAAGGACAAAAACGGTAGGGACCTAACAGAAGCAGAAGAGATTAGGAAAAGATGGCAAGAATACACAGAAGAACTATACAAGAAAGACCTCGATGTCCTTGACATCCATGACGGTATCATCACTGACCTTGAGCCAGACATCCTGGAATGTGAAGTTAAATGGGCCGCAGAAAGCATTACTAACAACAAAGCTAGTGGAGGTGATGGTATCCCAGCTGAGCTATTCAAAGTCTTAAAAGATGATGCTGTTAAAGTGCTGCACTCAATTTGCCAGCAAATTTGGAAAACGCAAGAGTGGCCGCAGGATTGGAAAAGGCCAGTATACATTCCAATCCCAAAGAAGGGCAATGCCAAGGAATGTTCAAACTATCGCACAATTGCACTCATATCACATGCTAGCAAGGTCATGCTCAAGATCCTACAAGCTAGGCTTCAACAGTACGTGGATAGAGAACTGCCAGAAGTACAAGCTGGGTTTCGAAGAGGTAGAGGAACTAGAGATCAAATTGCCAACATTCGCTGGATTATGGAGAAAGCAAGAGAGTACCAGAAAAATATCTACTTCTGCTTCATTGACTATGCTAAAGCTTTTGACTGTGTGGATCACAACAAACTATGGCAGGTCCTTAAAGAGATGGGAGTACCAGACCACCTCACATGTCTCTTGAGAAACCTGTATAAGGGCCAAGAAGCGACAGTTAGAACCGGATATGGAACAACTGATTGGTTTCGCATAGGAAAAGGAGTACGACAAGGATGTATATTGTCGCCTTGCTTATTTAATATATATGCAGAGTACATCATGCGAAATGCTGGCCTGGATGAATCACAAGCGGGAATTAAGATTGCTGGGGAAAAGATCAACAACCTCAGATATGCAGACGATACCACTCTGATGGCAGAAAGTGAAGAGGACCTAAAGAGCCTCTTGCTCAGGGTAAAAGAGGAGAGCGCAAAAGTGGGCTTGAAGCTCAACATCAAAAAAACTAAGATCATGGCATCCAGCTCCATTGCTCCTTGGCAAATAGAAGGGGAAGTCGTGGAAGTAGTGACAGACTTCACGTTCCTGGGATCCCAAATCATCACAGACTGTGACAGCAGCCACGAAATTAAAAGACGCCTGCTCCTTGGGAGAAAAGCGATGGCGAACCTAAACAGCATGATAAAAAGTAGAGACATCACCCTGCCAACAAAAGTCCGTATGGTCAAAGCGATGGTATTCCCAGTAGTCATGTGTGGCTGCGAGAGTTGGACTATAAGGAAGGCCGAGCGCTGAAGAATAGATTCTTTTGAACTATGGTGCTGGAGAAGACTCTTGAGAGTCCCTTGGACTGCAAGAAGAACAAATCAGTCAATCCTAAAAGAAACCAACCCTGACTGTTCCCTGGAAGGCCAGATAATGAAACTGAAGCTCAAATACTTTGGCCACCAAATGACAAGGGAGCACTCACTGGAGAAGACCCTGATGCTGGAAAAGATTGAAGGTCAAAGAAGACGGGGACGGCAAAGGATGAGATGGTTAGACATTGTCATAGAAGCAACCAATGTTCCCTCTAAGCTGAGTTAGTGTGAGCTAGCTCACAGTTTTTTAGCCTCTGGCTCACACATTTTTGTCTCAGCTCAGGAAGGATGGCTCTAGAGGAAACTAATTTATGCAGCAGCCAAATCACTGGCTCACTACTTTCATGCCAGGAGCTGACAAGGTAGGATTTTTGCTCACAAGACTCCACAGCTTAGAGGGAACATTGGATGCAACAAACATGAAATTGAGCAAACTTCAGAGGACGGTGGAAGACAGGAAGGCCTGGCGTGATCTGGTCCATGGGGTCGCGAAGAGTCGGACTCGACTGTGCGACTGAACAACAACAACAAAGCTCCTTAAATAATTCATGAAAGGTAAAAGAAGCCAAACATAAGGCCTGGAACTAGCCTAAAGCCAACCATCAGGAGATAAATATTTTTGTATCAAACAAACACTGACAGCAGACAATAAGTAGACACACAAGGTCCTGGTAGAAAATATGCATTAAAAATGGAAACTAGTTTACAGCATCTGAAAAAAACAAAAATATATTTAAAAATACATGTTACATTTATGCTGAAAGTAAGGTTCCTCCTCTTTACACGTGGTTTATAGTTTGAATACCTTGCTGTTTAAAATATATCCAACTTTCTGCTGTCCAAACTGAAAAGGAGGAAGCTGTATTTCTCTACAAATCCCATGAGCATGTAATCAAAATGTGACTATACCTATAGTTTGTGGTTTCCAGCTCAAAAAGTATGAAATACCCAGTATTTTGTCTCAAGGAGCTAACAACTGATGCATGAGGAAGCCCTCCCCATAGAGTCATAGCTAGTTGACAGCAAAGAAGTAAACATTTCTTCCTTTAAACATGAAGACAAAGACCAATCTATTGCTGTACTGACAAACCTTTAGTAGTAAGCTACCATATGGCTTATATGTAAAATCTAACTGCTTCTGGAAAGAGATTAGTTGTAATATTAAGTATCCCTAACATTCTTTGTATTCAGTGGTCCACATGGCAAAGCATGCTAACGCTATACACTTTGAAGCAGCATTTTGAAAATACCTTAGCAGTTAATATTAACACAAGCACCCTGACGTGGATGGCCCAGGCTAGCCAGGTCTCGTCATCAGATCTGGGAAGCTAAAAAGGGTCAGCCCTGGTTAGTACGCAGATGAGAGACCACCAACAAAGACTAGGGAAGTTATGTGGAGGCAGGCAATGGCAAATCACCTCTGAACATCTCTTGCCTTGAAAACCCTACCGGATTGCCATAAATCAGCTGTGACTTGAGGGCATGTTCCACCATCAGGCATTAGCATATTCTAAATCCTAGCAGGAAAGAGTTAATTACTAAATGCTCCATTCAAGAGCATTGTTTACACAAGGTTTTTGGTGTAACTTGAAACAGCCCTGTAATGAGGCCCTTTGAAACAGGCTGTAGTTAATGAGCCCTGACCTGGATAGCCCAGGCTAGCCTGATCTCCTCGGATCTTGGAAGTTAAGCGGGGTTGGCCCTGGTTCGTATTTGAAAGGGAGACCACCAAGGAATACTAGGGTCATGACTATGCAAAGGCAGGCAGTCGTAAACCACTTCTGAATGTCTCTTGCCTTGAAAAAAACCGTGGAGTCACCATAAGTCAGCTGTGAGTTGAGGGGGGGAAATAGTTAATGAGTGTTCAACAGCATAGATTATTTGGCTGAAATTTGGCATGGCCCTTGGGATGGGGGTGGAATAATAAGATAAAGGGGGGGAAAACGGGGGGGGGGGGGGTGAGGAACCAGAATGGACAAGATGCACTGGTTCATGAACAAAAGAGACAGGTTTACAATAGGTTTCAGTATACTCAACAGTGCTTGGATAAGTTGGCTGAAAGATTCACACAAATACCCCATACAATGGCCTTGGCAGTATGACAGATACAACATTTTTGAAAGGCTGGACAGCTATTGATGAATGATGTTCTGGTATGTTGGGGAGAATTATGCTGGTACTATTATTCAATGTCAGACATGCTTGTATTTCTCTTTCTTTGGGCAAGAACTATTGTAGCTTAATCAACAAAACATCACAAGTAAGGTAACTTTCATTCAACTATTCATATAATTACGGTTGCCAACTCTGGTTTAGGAAATACCTGAAAGATTGGGGAGTGAAGCATGGGGAGGTACCTTAGCAGATTATAATGTTGTACAGTCCATCCTCCAAAGCATCTGTTTCCTCCAGGGGAATAAATACTTCCACATCTACACATATCCTCTGTTTGGTGTCAGAGGGACATTTGATCAATAGCTGGTTTTTGTGTTTTCAGTGGTGTCCAGTTTTTGTTTCCTCTTCCCAGAAGAGGTGCATCCTTTTACCAGCCATGGTCTGTGTCCATTGGACTCAGCAGAACATTCTATTCAAGATGCAGACAGAGCTCTTAAGTTGCCACCCCGCCTTTAAAAAAAACACAACAATCTACCTGATGAGGAATTCTTGAGAGCTTAAAAGCGTACACATTATATTGTATCATTAATATGGTTGGTCTTAACGAGTATGACACAGCTTTTTGTTTTTACATACTCTCTTAAGTCATGCACTAACAAGACAAAAACAATTCACCCCACAAACAGGAAACAGTTGTCTGGATTCAGACGTGATGCAGAGGTAGTAGGAAATGTAAGATGACGAAGATGCTTATTTTTCTGTTTGTGCTCCTTTTTCCCCAGTCTGCAACAGAACTCTTATATCTCCAGGAATCATGAGAAACGTATGCATCCTGTTATCTCTTCTGCCTATTTGGAAGTTGTCTTGTAGGAGCCTAGCTTGTGTCTCAGAGCTAAAGGAGCCATCACCAGAAGGAAATCTATTTTTCTCGTAGTAAAGACAGCTTTTGTCAAGGGTTGCGACTAACTGCCTAAAAGAATGAGATGTTTGGAATAGCAGGCTGGCTTCAGTTTACTGATAAGGACCAAGGCCATGACATCCAAGGGTAAACAGTTCCAGAATCTTCCCATTTGCAAACCTCTTCCAAAAAGGTAAAAGAAATAGATCAGCCCTTTCTATTGAATATGATTGGTTAGTTGTGGTTGCTGGAAGAGGAAGAAAGGGAGTGGAGACTCTTGCCCCACCCAAGGTATAAGTCGAGGCACAGGAATCATGCTAGAAAATGGGGGCGATATTCTCACAACTTTCTGGTATGTTAATTCCTATTAGTAGTAACCTTTTCAGCTCCTGAATCCTCAAGTGTCGTGGTGACCCATTATGGCCCTTAACTACATTCTTATTGGAATAAAATGTTATTCTTTAAAGTACAGCAAAACTCCTGTTTATTTATTTGTTTGTTTATTTTGCTGAAACTGGCTAACAGAGCTACCCTTCTGAAATGAATCACTTGTAATGATTCCTTTTCCCCCCATCTTGAATTCACAATGAAATTCATTATGCCATGCAGAAACTATACCATTAGCCCATGTTACTGGCTGTTGCAAGGATTACTGAGAAAATATCTAGAGTAGATTGAATTCTTGCAATGAAACAGATAAATGCCAAGGCTTTTTAAAAAAAATCATTTATATATATATTATGTAGCCTTGATTTTTCACTTATTTACAGGTTTGCTAACTTTTCAGCAAGTCACAGTAGTTTGATCAGCAGCAATGAGTGGGTGATGATGTTTATGGAAAAGCTTCACTAGAAGTCTTATGGAACCTAAGTGACTGAAATTTAAATTTTTGTGGGCTAATTCCCAAAGAGTAAATGTCTATTAAAGATGCAAAGACAGGGACCAATTTAAAAGTTAGCAGGCCCAGTTAATGACTGTAAAGCAGTTACATTGTAAAGTGAAATGTGTATCTTTTATTTTATTGATTTTTATTCATTTATTCCCTGCCTTTCTCTCCAATGGGGACCTAAAGTAGCTTACATCATCATCCTCTCCTCCATTTAATCCTCACAACAACCCTGTGAGGTAGGTTAGGCTGACAGAGTAAGACTGGTCCAAGATCACCCAGCAAGCTTCCATGGCACAAATGGGGATTTGAGCCTGGGTCTCCCAGATATCAGTCCAACACTCTTACCCACTACACCTCACTGTCTTTCATTGTATGTTAGAAGTTGACAATATACATTTCCTCATATGAAGGGCCATGCCTTTAGTGGCAGAATACCTGTTTTGCATGGAGAAGGAACCAGATTAGGGCTGCCAGACCTCCCCAGTCCGGGCGGGGGTCTCCCGCTTTCAGGTGCTCCCCCCACCATTACCACCTCTTATTTCTGAGAAGTCAGAAATAACTGTGATGTGCATACATAACCCAGAAGTGACATGGGCACATTGGGGACATTGGGCGGTGACGCTCTGGTTTTGGGGCAAAACTCTATGATTTATAGCTAATTCTACCATAAAGGTAAAGGTAAAGGTTTCCTTGCTCGAAAGCCAGTCGAATCCGACTCTAGGGTTGCGGTGCTCATCTCCGTTTCAAAGCCGAAGAGCCAGCGCTGTCCGAAGACGTTTCCGCGGTCATGTGGCCGGCATGACTAAACACCAAGGCGCACGGAACGCTGTTACCTTCCCACCGAAGTGGTCCCTATTTATCTACTTGCAATTTCTTGCTTTCGAACTGCTAGGTTGGCAGGAGCTGGAACTAGAGACAGGAGCTCACCCTGTCTTGCAGCACCCGGGTCTTGAACCGCGGAACTACTGACCTTCCACAGCCTGCAGTCGAGTCGAGTCGAGTCCGACTCAAGGGTTGCGGTGCTCATCTCCGTTTCAAAGCCGAAGAGCCAGTGCTGTTCAAAGACGTTTCCGTGGTCATGTGGCCGGCATGACTAAACACCAAGGCGCACGGAATGCTGTTACCTTCCTACCAAAGTAGTACCTATTTACTTGCAATTTCTTGCTTTCGAACTGCTAGGTTGGCAGGAGCTGGAACTAGAGATGGGAGCTCACTCCATCATGCGGCAACTCGGGTCTCGAACTGCTGAACTACTGACCTTCCACAGCCTGCAGTTCAGCATCTTAACCACTTGAGCCACCGCAGCTCCAATTCTACCATAGAGTTTTGCCAAAAAAACTAAAGCAGCACCACCCAATGTGCCTACATCACTTCCTGGTGATGTAGGCATATTGCGGCACTCCTCCCTGCTCCTGGAAAGTTCCCTCCCACCCCCCACCGGTGCATCATTGGGACTTGGCAACCCTAAACCAGATTCCATACCCAACATCTCTAGTTAAAAGCCTCAGGTAGTAGGTGATATGAAAGACTTCTTCATGTGAACATGCAGACACACTGCCAATCAGAGTAGACAAAGCTAACCTCGATAGACCTTGGCCTGCCCCAGCATAAGCCAGCTTCATACATTCCCCATCACCCATGTTCAGTGCCTTTCAGAGGAGGTAAAGTGAACAGTTACAAGAAAACAGATGTTACCTTTAACTGGAAGAGTGTGCATGGATGAAAATTAAAAATCTTGGCAATGTTTTCGACTTGGAGAATTCTGGTGGGAAGAATCTGGTTTTAACTGGAATTTTTAAAAACTTTTAAAAAACTATTACTATAAGCTGACTTGAACCATGAGGAAAAGCAAGATATAACTGTTCAAATAAATAATAAACTGAAAGCTTCACAGAAACTTGGATAAGACGGATATATAATGCTACATAGGCCATAATTCCTCAGTCTGAATTTTAGATGCAAAATAATTAATGAAAAAACAAGTGTCAGCCTGCATAGACTAAGGGTCAAGCCAGATCAGACACCGGAAAATTCATTATCAGATGTCTCTAGTACATTTTTCATTGCTTAAATAACAGTCAACAGAAGAGGCGATTCAGAGATTGAGGACATGTGAGGGGGTTTACCAGGAGTCATTTCCTGCGGGAGCGCATAGGAGTGGAGCTCTGGCAGTAAGGAGCCCAGGGGGTGGGCACATGCAACAAGCCCTGCCCCCTACTCTCAGCAGCCCTCAGTCGGGCCACAAGGAGGAAGAAGCAGCCAGGTAAGTTGCAGAGCCCCCCCCATCCCGCCTTCAGGTACAAGCTCTCCCTCCTCTGTGAGGGCAGGGCACATCTGCTGGTCCCCCCCCCCATAGCTAGCAATCTAAAACAGTCCAGTGGCACCTTTAAGACCAAGTTTTATTCAGGCACAAGCTCTCCCTCCTCTGCAAGGACAGATCTGTACTTGAAAGGTGGTTAACTCTTTACACAACCCCCAATAGCTAGCAATCCAAAACAGTCCAGTGGAGCCTGAGCGGTGGGTGTTGCCTTCTGACACACTTCCAGTGATGCCAGGGGGTGTGGCATATGCAAATAAGTTATGCTAATGAGCTCCTGCACCTCTTTTTCTACGAAATGACCCCTGGGATTTACTATTTCCTCTGCCCCATTTTCACAGCCATAAACATCCATTCCCCAGAGATTGCTAGTATGTTGCTTGTATGTTTTCCCCAGTCAACTGAGTTGTCTGAGGTCAGGGACTTGTCACAAGGTGTTGTGTAAAGAGTTAACCACCTTTCAAGTACAGATGCCCCACAGCTTGATCTGACCCCAGCCCCACTGCAGCTACTATTTAGCAATTTTTTTAAATGCTGGAGATCCAATAACGGATCTGCATCACATATATGATTCTGAGAAATAAAACAAAAGTTATAAATGGGGACAATCCCCAGATATTTGTCATGACTTTTGCTTTATTATTTAGGATTAAGTCAGACAAGATACAGGGCTATTCAGCGTTTAGTCCACAGGTATAGGCAAAGATATAAGCGTTTTGATCAAGCTTTTCAATGGGGCTAGTTATCTGTAATTGTCTTCAGACTGAGCCCCTATTTCAAATGATCTCTTTTACAGGGCTGCTTTCTAGGGTTGCCAGGTCCCTCCTGGTTACCAGTGGGGGATGGGGGGTACAGCTGCCCAATCCAGATTGGGGAACTCATGGAGATTTGGGGATGGAGCCTGGGAAGTACAGGGACCTCATTGGGGTACAATGCCATAGAGTCCACCCTCCAAAGCAGCCATTTTCTCCAGGGAAACTGATCATTGTAATCCAGAGATGAGCTGTAATTCTGGGGGTATCCCCAGGTCCCACCTGGAGGCTGGCATCCCTACTACTCTCATTAGGGAGGAAAATCCAGAATCAACTACAGTTGGCATAATAATGATTAACAAATAAGTTTCTGGCATGAGATATAAGCCTTGCAATGTGACTTGAGCTATCTACAACTTCAAAGGCAGGCATACTGAGATAGCACAGAGACACTGGAAACAAACAGGTGTTAGGGATTTGGACTAGGGGTGGGCAGGGGTCATTTCGTGGAAAAAGAGCTAGGGGAACTCATTAGCATAACTCATTAGCATATGCCACACCCCCTGACATCAGGGACCCGGCGGTGGACCTGCAAGGCTGGCGGGAGTGCGAGGAAGCTCCGCCATGGCCCTCCCTGGCTCCAGGCAGGCAGGGGTGGGGAGAGGCGGGGAGGAAGCAACTTACCCTCCCTCTTCTCCTGCCTCCTCCTGGCTGAATGAGGGCCGGAAGCGGGGCAGCTGGAAGCAGGGGGTGGGGCTTCGTAATGTGCCCCGCCCCCCACACCTCACCCAGGGGAACTACGTTCCCCCCGCAATCCCCCCCGAAATGACCTCTGGGGGTGGGCATGAATCAGCTCATGAACATGTTTGTGACAAAATTTGGCTGGTTTGTAGTTTGTGAATCAGGTTCACAAACTGAAGAGCCGCCACCAACTTCCACAAATTTTAAAGCAGTTTGTGGCGGTTCATGGCAGTTCGTGAAGAGCAGACAGCAGGAGTTTAAATGGCTGAGAGTCATTTAAACCCCTGCTTTCTGCTTTTCACAAAAAACAATTGAGTGGTGGGGAACAGAAATCAGGGGTTTAAATGACTTCCAGTTATCTAAACCCCTGTTTTCTGCTCCTTGCTTTTTTTCTTAGGAAACTCCCGCTTTCTGCTTCCCATGAAAAGTGGAGGAGAGCAGAAACCTGCTTTCTACTCCCTGCTGCTTTCTGCTCCCCAACATTTTTGTAGGGAGGACCCATGCTTCTCCCCCACAAAAAGCAACAGGCGAACCCCTGCTTTCTGCTCCCTGCCAAATGCAGCAGAAAGGAGAAAAGAGGGCTCACGAACTGCTATGAACCGGTTCAATTTGCAAACCAACCTTCTGGTTCATATTGGTTTGTGGTTCGGCCACAAACCAAAACAAACTGCAAAAAATGCAATTCGTGCCCATCCCTAATTTCTAACAGGTTTGGGGAGGGACTCCAAAACTGCTTGTAAATCACACAAACTAGAGAGACTCCTGCTTTGTAATCCAGTTATCCATGGATTAATCAGAGTTGCCAAATTTCTTTCATGCAAGGTGGTGCCTTTAAGAACTCCGTGCAGGAAAAGTCAAGTGTTTGCAAGTTTTAAAAAGCAGTGCTGGGGAAAGCTTCTCCTGTTTAGTTTTTTAAAATTGATTTATTTAACAATTTTAGATAGTGATTTCTCAGCATCTACTAAATTTGTTTTAGAGTACTGGACATATAATGTTGCAAAATAAATAATGTGGTAAGAGTGCTATTATGCCTGATCCTGTAGGAAATCATTTATTAAAATCTAGCAAAATAAGGAGAGAGAAAATGCAGAAGACCCTGTTTGCTCTCTCATCACCCATCATGCTGTGTATGAATGCAATGTAATGTATAGGCCATACATTTAGGTTGTCAGCTCCAGGTTGGGTAATTCAGGAACATTTGAGGGTGGAGCCTGAGGGGGGGGGTTGGGGAGGGGAGATGCCTCAGCAGGGTATAATTGATGCTGTGGAATTCACCCTCTCACACACCCATTTTCTTCAGGGGAACTGATCTCTGTAGTCTGGAGACTGGAGATTCCAGGAGAACTCCAGGCCTCACCTGGAGGTTGCCAGCCCTACATAAATTAAACAATGCAAAAAAACATCCTACACAACAGAAACTATTGTTGGCTGCATATGAAAAAGAATGCACCTAAAGTTCGTAAAATGAATAACTCACTATATTTTCTGACATTTTTTATCTTGTTTGGTAAATGTATGCACAATGGCAAAATCAACTGCTAAAACTATAACAGCCTTATCAGAGAAAGGTAGTAACCTTATGGAGGGGAAAAGAGCACATCTTCAGAAACACAACTTTTTCATTATTATCACTGGACATGTTTTAGTGCGAAGAGCAGACATTCAAGCTGGTTCTGGTGGCGAG